>NW_015505680.1:794481-798632 GCF_001515645.1 Sinocyclocheilus grahami
TATATATATATTAGGGCTTCCAAAGTTAGTGTATCAATGTTTAACTGTGCTAAATAATTTTTCAGCACAGTCAAGTGTATTGTTACCTGGCATTTTCATGTTTTATGCAGGTGGGCTATAAAACTTTTTATTTATTTCAAAATTAGTTTTGGAGTCATGAAAATGTATGTGAATTTAGTTTCAAATTTTCCCAGTTAATTTACTGGGGAAAACAGAAACTAAATTCAAATACATTTGACAATGCTACAGAACAATTAGTAAAAAACAGGTTCCAGCTGAATTTGACCCTCAGTCTTACCAAATGTTTTGTGAGGGAAAGGAAAATAATGATGGTGGGTTAAATCAGAGACCTCCACCGGTGGTCTTTGACCTTAGCTGTTTTGGATAAAGGTGTGTAGGAGACTGATTGAAATGCAGGAATAAAGGCAGAGGAGGGAATGATGGAGGGGGAGCTGAATCTGGAGTTAACTGAAGGGTGTGCAGGTTGGATAGAGTGAAAGCGAGCTCATCTTATTAAACGACCCAAGACTGTTGGCAACAGCAGCACTGAAAAGGAAACAGAGCTGTAATGATGAATCATAAGGTTATTATCATTAACTGAAGTCATTACAAAGATAAGAACTGCAATTAACAATTGTTTAGCTAAATAAAATATCAACAAAAACAGGAGTTTGGCAAAAAAGAAACTAAACGTGCAGTACAATAAATGTAATTACAGAGAAAATGACTTTGGTTTTAGTTTTTTTAGTCAATGCTGGACGAGCTTGTCTTTTAACTGCATATTCTGCTCATTACAGCCAGGTGGTGTAGTTCTGATATCAGCCAGCAGGGGCTGTTGGAGCCATGGTAACCAGACAAACCTTGACCCCCTTGATTTATTCTGTCAAAACGAGCAGTCCAATTAGACAGGGAGCATCATGTAATTAGCATCATCAAAGTATTTCATGACACACTTGCAAAGGGCTGCTGATAACTGATAATTTTTATGAAGTAAAATAGTTCCATACTACTACTTCTAATAAGAGTAAGAAAAGATGAAGAAATGGCCTTCTTTGATTTGAAGAATGCAATGATGGCCATTAACCATTTATTTCTATGATCATATTTCTGCTTTGCTAGGCTTGGATTGTCTTTGGAAAAGTGATTAGATGTCATCAAGCATCTAGACTCTCTGATTGATCTCTGTTGTCTGGCTCCTGGTACAGTCAAAGACTCCCTGAAAGCCTAGAAGCCTCTGGGATCTGTCCAAAAGAAGTTTTAGAGCCCAGTGTATCTTGGAAATATACGCTCTATGTCATTTTCATGAAATATTTACTGATATGCTCTCCTCTCTGAATGAGCCCTGACAGATCGAGACAGTACAAAACCATTCCATTTCTAGATATTTTTTTAAAAGATTCTTGTGGTGACCCTCATGAACCTGTGGTGACAGCTGATCTTAAAACCCATCACTGGTGTATCTGAGACCTCCAGAGCATTCACCACGTTGGAAGATCTGATATGCAAAACTATATTGTCAAAATCAGGTAGTGTGTTTTCTGAACTGGTTTAAGGTCATGTCCAGCAGACACCAATCAGACAAGTTTCAAGTTTCCCAAGCAGGATTATGTTTGGTATAGTCTTCCTAAAATCCTAAAATAATGTGTGTGTGTGTATATAGGTAAATGCGGAAAAAAATAGTTGTTTTATGTTTATATTGATATCTTAAGTTCACATTATCTTTAACAGCTCTTAAAAACAGTTCGTAAAATATTTCTTTCTTTAATCTGCTTTCTTTAATTCTTTTATCTGCTGATTGGCTTCATCACTCTGTCTCCTCTCCACCAATAAGCTGGTGTGTGGTGGGCGTTCTGGCGCACTATGGCTGCCGTCGCATCATCCAGGTGGATGCTGCACACTGGTGGTGGATGAGGAGATACCCCCCTGACAATGTAAAGCGCTTTGAGTGCCTAGAAAAGCGCTATATAAATGCAACAAATTATTATTATTATTTAAATGCTTGTTTTATGCATAAATGTATCAAGGTAAATAGATAATATATTTTTTTTCTAAAGAAGTACACTTGTGTTTTGGCTCGTACCAAAACAAGTGTCAGTGTTGCAAAAGATCAGTGTTTAGATCTAAAAACACCTTTTATTCTTCTCTTGAAAGAATGTCACTGCATGACACCTTGTTCAGTGCCAGTGCTCCACATCTCTCACCCACACAAGATTTCATAAGCACACATGAGTAATTTCTGGAGGCAGGAAAGAACATGTCTCTGTCTTCAAAGGATTAACTGTGTACATATGAAAGGCCAGCTCTAATACCTCTGAATGTTTTGAATACTTAGAGGTGCCAAACTGGAACAAAATCGGTCATGAGGTCATATGTTCTAACCGTCTGTCTAGTAGACACAAGATTGTCAAAATAGTTTAACTGGGAAGTGCTGTGCACCATATTGAGATATTGATATTTTTGGAGGGAAAAAGGTGTTTACAAGACTTTTTGCTGAATATGTCTGGCATGAGGAGAGGGGAGTGAAATGTCTTGGACTTCCAGCAAACTGGAAAATAACTGACTCTCTGCTAAAACTGGATGATAAACTTGTCTATTCAGGGTGAAGTCGTACACCAACTGTTCCTCCCACATGCTGTGACAGTGAGAGAGTGTAAAATACAGAGAAACAGGAAGCTTCGTTTATACGATTAGGATAAAGTCTCAAGTTTCACACAGCTCTGGTGCTTGTGTGTGTGTGTCGGGGGAAGGCCAAATAAAGAACATTTTAGCATTGCCTGATGGGCCATAAATATCATAAATTATTCATTCCCAAATATCAAATTTTTTTGCACAACATGATATTTTACAACCTGAACTAACCCTGCCGTGTTATAGCAAGGTCATATTATCTGATGATTATCTGATGATTTGAAAAGACAGTTATTATATCAGGACAGTTGTATTACACTGACAGTGTTATTTTAAAATGCATTTATACTATTATATTTTATTCATATTTTGAATGAGCTTTTATTTTATATATATATTTTTTTATATATTTATATATATATTTTTTATGTATATGTATATATGTATGTATGTGTGTGTATATATATATATATAATATTTAAAATATATTTTGATATATATTTTAGTTTAAAGGAATAGTTCACCCAGGAATAAAAATCTGCTGAAAATTTACCCTCAGGCCATCCAAGATATAAATGAGGTTTGGATTTAGCATTGAAGTGAAAGTGGCGTGACAAATAGCCAAGTTGTCCCATACTCGGAATTTGTGCTCTGCATTTATCCCATCCAAATGCACACACAACAGTGAGTAGTGAGAGCCTATACACACACCTGGAGCAGTGGGCAGCCATTTTTGCTGTGGCGCCCAGGTAGCAGTTGGGGGTTCGGTACCTTGCTCAAGGGTTTCACCTCAGTCGTGGTATTGAGGGTGGAAGAGAGCGCTGGTTATTATTCACTCCTCCCACCGACAATTCCTGCCGGACCTGATGCTCGAACCCGCAACCTTTTGGGTTAAAAGTAGGGCTGTGCGATTAATCGAAATCGTCATAAAATCGCGATTTGAGCGCCCATGTTTTTTTTATTTTTCCGCGCCCATGTTAACGGATCAGAGCATTCACACTGCACGCGATTGCGGTCCGGTAGTGCGCTCCAGGAGCGGAGCGTCTGCAGCAGTCATGCTGCGATTGTTTCCGCACGGAGTCTATTTCTGCTGTGCTGCACGCTCTGAAAGTGACAAAAATAACATGGACTGGCACCGAAATTTCTGCTTCTGCTTCTGCTTCTGCACCGCATACACATACTGTATACGCACTGCAGACGGAGTACGAGTGAACTTGGCGCAACAAATCTAGTTCAGCAATAGAGGCAACGCCACAAAGAGCTCTATGACCAATGCATGGCAAAAAAAATCCATGGACACGGGATTTTTATTTTATTTTTTTCTGCCATATGTCTATTCTACCGCTCTGAAAGTGACAAAAATAACATGGACTGGCACCGAAATTTCTGCTTCTGCTTCTGCACCGCATACACATACTGTATACGCACTGCAGACGGAGTACGAGTGAACTTGGCGCAACAAATCTAGTTCAGCAATAGAGGCAACGCCACAAAGAGCTCTATGACCAATGCATGGCAAAAAA
>NW_015505680.1:798834-812212 GCF_001515645.1 Sinocyclocheilus grahami
AGTGATTTTTTTGCCTTATGTCTGTTCTAGAGACATGTTACAGCTTTTTGATAAAGCTCTAATTGGTTTTCTTTTGGAAATATGTTTCAAATTCACACTGAATGCATTAATGACTGTAAAGCATGTCTGTGTGTCAAAATCGTGACTAAAATCGCAAAATTTATCAAAGAAATCGCGATTTTTTTTTGTCCATAATGCACAGCCCTAGTTAAAAGTCTGACTTTCTAACCATAGGCCACTACTGCCTCATCACATTACATCACTTTCTCATCAATGGATCCTCTGCAGTGAATGGGTGCCATCAGAATGAGAGTCCAAACAGCAGATAAAAGCATCACAATAATCCAGAAATAACCCACACACTTATTAACATGTTCTGAAGTGAAAAGCTACGTGTACAAATAGGGTTGCCAGCCGTCCCCTAAAATACGGAATCGTCCCTTATTTAAAGGTAAAATTGTGCGATTTGTCCCGTATTTTACAAAGGCCAAGGATTTTGCAGGGTGGATAATACTAATAGCAATTATAATTAAATAAATTTCATAAGAAGTATTAGAGAAGCTCATTTGCGCGTGATTGCATTTTGGCGTTTTTGTTTCCATAGCGATGGAGTCTCCAGAACGCGCGCCGTTAAGGCTCTTTGACACAGAACGCAGCATGTGTGCCTCACGTTTGAACACAAGAGGCTCTCCAGATGTAGGGCTGAATGGGAAAGTTATCAACGTGTCTGTCCAGTAACTAATGATGAACATGCAGTTTGCAGAGAAGTTCTCATTTTAGAACTAGATCTCAGTCAGAGACGGACAAAGTACACAACTACATTACTTGAGTGAAAGTACAGATACTGCTGGTCAAATATTACTCCATTAAAAGTAAAAGTTGTAAAGACAGATTTTTACTTAAGTAAAAGTACAGAAGTACTTGCTTTTAAAAGTACTTTACCAAAAGTAAATTTCCTTATTTATGTCAATGCACTGTTTTATTATTGTTGTATGTAATACTTGCAATACCTCTAAAACAACTTACAATACAGTACACCTACTGAATACACTGACTAGCTTGTAGTACCTTTGGAATAAAGAGCTTTTAGAATGTTAAAAACCTATGGGGAAAAAACAAAACAAAAAATATATAATTATTATTTAACACCCCTACACCCCCACAAAAGCAGGATGGTAGTGATCTCACACAGCTCTGGACACATCTATGTGTAGCCATTCATCCACATTTGAACAGAGTGGACGGTGAAATTGAGAGTGAAAATTGCTGTAAATAAAGAGTGAAATTGCTGTAAATACAGACTGATAAGGAAGAAAATAAAAAATCAAACCTGCTTTAAAACCCAGCATCACAACTGTAGCTGTATAACTTTACAACAGCAACACTGCTTTAACAAAAAAAAAGCAAAGCAGCAAGACTTATTTGACATCAAAACAAAAATAAAAAAATGCTATCTAATCGCTGTACTTTGATGTCACACACAGAACGGTCTGTGCAGTGCTGCTTCAGTCAAACACATTTTGCGTTTTATTAGGAGACGTACAACAGTTCTTCTGTGGCTTTATAGGTAATATTTTATAGGTAATAAAATCAGACAATATTGTGTCTAATATAAACCACAATATTAACTTCTTATTATTGAATTGTTGTAAATAAATATCACATTTGGAACTGGTCAGTGCTAAAAAAAAAATGCTGGGAAATCACTTCATGTAGCCCCAAGAATGATTACTGATAAACTGTCTGAAAAAAGAAAGTCATGTTTTAGAGAAGAAAACAAATCACCCACTGACTTTCAAAGCTGCTAACGACTTTCTACTTCGAGGATCTTGATCGAAATGTAGTGGAGTGAAAAGAACAATATTTGTCTTTCAAATGTAATGAAGTTAAAGGCATAAGTTTCCAGAAAACATTATACTCAAGTAAAGTACAGATACTCAAAAAGTGTACTTAAGTACAATACTCAAGTAAGTGTACTTAGTTACTGCCCGCCTCTGATCTCAGTTGCTCACGGTGGACTTAAAGGGATAGTTCACCCAGAAAATTATGTCATTGTTTACACACCCACAAGTTGTTCCAAACCTGTAACAATTTCTTTCTTCTGTTGAACATAAAAGAAGATATTTTGAAGAATGTGGGTAATCAAACATTTTCTGGTCCCCAATGACTCCGATAGTATATTTTTTTCCCTACTATGGAAGTTACTGGGGACCAGCCGCTGTTTAGTTACCCACATTCTTCAAAGTAGTCTATCTTCTTTTGTGTTCAACAGAAGAAAGAACTTTATGCAGGTTTAGAACAACCTGAGTAAATTATGACAGAATTTTCATTTTTGGGTGAACCATACCTTTAAAGTGACAGACACAAGTGACAGACACATCCATGATTTTAAAGGTATCGACCTATTGTTTTATTAAAATTTGGATAGTCTGCCCACATTCTTCAAAGTAGTCTATCTTCTTTTGTGTTCAACAGAAGAAAAAACTTTATGCAGGTTTAGAACTTTTATTTTTGGGTGAACCACCTTTAAAGTGACAGACACATCCATGCTTCTAAGGGTATCGGCCTATTGTTTTATTATAATTAGGATAGTCTGTTAATATAATATTCCATACATTATCAGAGCTTGGTAGACATAATTATTATATTCTTAGACATTATTAGACAGATTAATTAATAGATTATAATTAATGTTAGGCCCTATTTATTAATTTATCATTGATATTAATCATAAATATACTACATAATAAATCATCATATTTTTCATATACAATTTGGCATTTAAAATAGTGCTAAATTATTTAGATAAAAATGGAACAAATAATTACATAATAATGTATTCATAATTAATACAAAAATAGAAATTCATCCCATCCAGGTAACAGCTGCAGAACTGTAAAAAATATTTTTTGTGTCCTTGTTTCTTTTTTTTTTTTTGAATGGGTGTCCCTTATTTTGCCTCGCTGAAGGTGGAAAACCTATGTATAAATCAAATCCATCAAGGCGTTTTAACTTTGAACTGTTGCTTCTGGACAAAATATAATCCATAATAATGCTTCCTCCAGTGAAAAAGTTAATCTCCACTCACATCAAAATCCACAGACATATTTGTTTAAAACTGCTTTGGACTGTTTTCACTTGTAAACAGTTTTTTACATGCAGCTTTTCACTTCACAAAACATTAATTGAAGGACTGGAGTTGTGTGTATGTGTGTGTGTGTGTGTGTGTGTATGAACACATATTTTAGCACACATTCACACACCCACTCTCTAAAACTTGCCCGTGCAGATGTGCTGTTAAACCCTTACCACTGACAGTTAATCTATGTATCTGTTCCCCTTCCTTTTCTGAGCTCAAGGACTTATAATAAATGAACTGGTTTAAAGTAAAAAGATCCTGCGCTCCCACATGTCTTCAAGTACTTGTGTATTATCTGAACTTGTCTTGGCATGTAGCAGACTCATTGTTATTCTCTTTAGACAGCATTACCTTCCCCCAGTCTGCAGTTTCTTTGAAACCAAGGAGACAGGATGAGACATGCTTATTTATCTTTTTTATGTCAGGTGATCATCATCACTGACTTTTAACTTTAATTGTTAAATGATATTTACTTGGTTCATAACTGGTTCATGACATCTTTATGCATGTTTTAACAGGCAAGTTTGTGCTGTAAAAACATCATTTATGATAAATGGTTACCTAACAATAACAGTTGATGGTGTAAGGAGATGAAAATGGCATATGTAACATGGTTAACTGAGACAAAAATAAGTCTGTTATGCAATATGCATTTTTAAACATAATTCTTTGCAGTCTCTGTGGTCACTATGATCACATTTGCTTCAAGCAGTGGCATGATTGTTTTGATTTTTGTCTCTGTAGGTTTTCATCTCAGCAAATTAGATTCATGTACATGTTCCTCACAAAGAACCTTTAATTTAAAAAACAAAATCATTTTTACCTATTTTGTCCTGTTACTGTTCCTTCATTTTCCCCATGAAAACACTCATATGATCATATTGTCACGTGCATGGCAGTTCAGTTCGCTTTCATTTAATTTAATCGGCAATGATAAGGCATTATTAAACATTATTACACACATAATTTTGAACAACTGTCCTACACTGCAAATAAATCTTTCTTAATCAGTATTTTTCTTATTTTCCAGTAAGAATATTTTACACCATACATTTCACATCCTTAGATGCATAAACAAACATTTCTTAAAGCAAAATTATATATTAAGAGACTTGTTTTCAGATAGTATATCTTAAATAATTTTTTACACTATTAAATTAAATAATAATAGCAACAGCAATAATAATAATAATAAATAATAGTAACTTTTTTTGAAGAATGAAAACAACAACAACATTTCAAATTCTCCAAAACCCACAATATAAACAAATATAAAATGAGTAGTGACTCACCACAATGTTTCCCTCAGTGTGTTTTGGTTTTTGCTGTACATGTGCTGTATTAAGTGCCCAGGGGCTGCTCGTATTTTAATGGAGAACATGAGATTAGAAGCATTATCTCTCTGGTTTCTTCTCTCTCTATCTTTCCTTCTTCTGTACTGTGGGTTGAGTCTCCACAGACTGCCATGATGTGGGTGTTTTGTATAATACCCACAAGTGCGCAAACCCTCCCTCTACTTTCCCTCCCTTTTTGGTTTATCTTTTCCAGTTCCTGTTTGCAGAAACTGCAGCACAGTTTCTGCTTTGATATCTGCAATGAATCTTTGATACTTTTGCAGAATTCTTACATCACCCCATGCATGCATGCCATCTACAGTATGTGGGCTGTGATCCATCATAAGGCACTATATTCATGTGCATTTAACCGCATGTGCATTTCTACAGGTCTGCCAGATGGTGATCGAACATAAAACAAGCTGCGTTAACATGAACATCAGGAATCCCAGCATAAGCACTCGTTAGATAGGATCACGTCCGCCCTACATAAGGGCAGTGACAGTTAAGACGGATATGATACTTCATACCTCCCAAGGGCCGGCTTTTAATGGGCCATTCCGGCTCTCGAGTCCATTGCCATCTATTACAGCTGTGACCTCCAAAGGATGTGAATGATGTAGAGATACTCTTTCTAAAACATCTGTGTCCTTGTGCAATGATGCTTTCTTCATTCATGTTTTTCATTAGCCCACAAGTCTTTCTCATATTATATTTTGGATCAAAGAAAAGAATGACATATTAATATAAAGTCAGTATCAGCAGCTATTTCCAGCAGTGCAAATGCAGCTGCTCATATCTTTTTGATCAGTGGAGAGGTCAGAAGACATCAGTTTGTCAAAATATTTCAATAACATTTCACATCGGGAATAACATCTGACATAAAATTTTGAGATACACAATATATTGATACTGATATAAGATATATTATTTTATTGCATCAGTCAATACTGTATATTTATATTAGGGATGCACCGATACCACTTTTTCCAGTACTCGCCCGATACCGATACTTTTACTTTTGGTACTTGCCGATACCGAGTACCGATACCAATCTTTTTATTGCATTTGTAAATTTTTTCAATATTGGCCGCAGAAACCAAAAGAGTATGTATAATGTTAGTTGGTTAACTTCATTTATCAAATAGATACAGTCAAACCAAAATTTATTCAGACACCTTCAACATTTCTCACATTATCAGTTTATTCGCTATAGTTTAGAAAATGGTAATAAAATATGACAAGAACTCAGAGTTAAACTGTGTCAGAACAAATTCAGCTTGATAATGTTAGATAACTTTGATAGAAAGGTATGTAATGGATTACAATCAACCAAAAATTATTCAGACTGCTATTAGTATGACAGTATTTACACAACTATCAATACTTAGTCAGGCAACCTTTAGCCTTAATGACAGCCTGTAGTCTCCTGGGCATGCTGTCATCCAGCTTCATGCAAACCTGAACTTCAGTTTTTTTTTCCCCAGACTCGGTCTGAATAATTTTTGGTCCCAAATTTTACAGTTTACTTTATTTTGCTATCCTCACTTATATAAATGCACTATAGTGTCCTGCACCCACTAGTATCTGGTCTCTGAATAATTTTTGGTTTGACTGTATATCCTTTGTATTTTCATACTTAATTATGCCCATTAAGGAAGTCGCGTTTTTTTATCTGAAATGTGCTGCGATTTATTTTCCAAAGCCACTCATATAATGCAGAAACACTCAAGCAAACAAAACACGCGCAACGCCTGTACTGTCCAACAGAAGAAGAAATCAGAAGAAATGGACAGCACCTGAGTTAAATATATGAGTGTCACAGCAAAGGGTCTGAATATTTAGGACCATGTGATATTTCAGTTTTTCTTTTTTAATAAATCTGCAAAAATGTCAACAATTCTGTGTTTTTCTGTCAATATGGGGTGCTGTGTGTACATTAATGAGGAAAAAAAATTAACTTAAATGATTTTAGCAAATGGCTGCAATATAACAAAGAGTGAAAAATGTAAGGGGGTCTGAATACTTTCCGTACCCACTGTATCACATGCTGTGTGGTATCGGTGTTTGGTATCGGGGCATTTTAACGAGTACGAGTACAGGAGCTCAGTATCGGGCCCGATACCGATACCAGAAGACAATTCTTAAAAAAAATTAAATAAATAAAAAACATTCAAAATCTTACTGTTCAAAAACTTTTGACTGGTAGTGTAGGCTGATTATTCTCATAGATTGAAACAAATGTGCTTCAGCCAGAAAAAAGGTATGAAAAGTGCTCAGAGTCGCTGCAGAAAACAAAAAAATTAAACAACAACAAAAACTGGAAATGTTGCTGGAGATGGGCTTATTAAAATGAAAACTCATTCTCTGCCAGCAGGAGGCGCTTTTAGAGTGATAAAACTAGCGGTTTCCCCAGTAATGGCTGTAATCAAAGCAGCTCCGCTCATGAATGCTACTTTATCAGATCAAATGAAAATGCCATCGAAACTTTTCTGAAGACAGTTGGGTCCCTTCAGAGATACATTCATATAAAACACCCACACCGTGTTTTGATTTTGAAACATGCAGTGCTCATGTTTATTCAACGAAGTCAAACGCCACAAATAAATAAATGTATGGGAAACTGGTAATGTATATCGAAATATCGGAAATGTGTTTAAAAATCATATCATCGTTATTGAAAAAAATTATATCGCGATATGTATTGATATTGAATTATTGTCCAGCCCTATTCTATTATGGTTAAATTTTGCAATTAATCCGCGGATCACATGCGTGCCGAACCGTGGGGCTTGGTCCGTACGGATCGTGGATCAACAATGATCCGTTTAACCACTAGAACATTATGATCTCTTTTAAAAACGAAAGATTTTAGTTTTTAGTGCTTTATTTATTTTATTTATTTGGACAAAATAGTTTAGAATTGTATTATTGGCCTTTTATTGGTTATTTGTCATAACTGTCTGTAATAATTGTCTTATTGGTAATCGTCCAGACTTATATCGATAATATTGATGCATTCTTAGAATCAGAAATTGTTTATTAAGCCTAAATCATAAATAAACTATATTTTTCAGGCCCGTCCAGCGAATGTACCATTCAAAAGTCTTTCCTTTCCTTTCCTTTAAGAAAGAAATGAACACTTTCATTCAGCAATGATTACCAAAAAAATTCAGTTTGAAATAACGATTTATCCACAATCCTGAAAAAAATGCATCATGGTTTCCACAAAAATATTAAGCAGCAGAACATCAACATTGATAATAAATAGAAATGCAGCAAATCAGCATATTAGAATGATTTCTGAATGATCATGTGATGCTGAATACTGGGGCAATGAAGAAAATTAGCTTTGTCATCGCAAGAATAAAATACATTTCACAATATTTTTAAATAACAGTTATTAAATGTTAAAAATGTATTCATATTTCACAGTATAACCTTTTTTATGGTATTTTTGATCAAATAAATGCAGTCTTAGTGAGCCACCATACTGAGCGCTGTGGTGTCTCTCAAAAATTTTATTGTCCCTTTCAACTAGAAAACAGGACTTCAGACAATATAACCATTTGTCCCATTCATAAATGTATGAGGGGACCGTCTCTGCCTTATACTGTACAGTCTCTGGTTTCATTGCTGTTGAATATGTTGAGTGAATGGTGAGTTCTGCTGGGAAGTGGAAAGGGGTGACACACATTAAACTGTTTTGCACTTGACAGGCAAACACTTGTCAAAAGTCTCGCTTGTGCCACTAATAGAGGGTCCATGATGTTGTTTATTCATGTTCTCCTGTGTCTGTGTGCTTTATAAACCTGTAAAGAGCTTGATGTTTACCCTTGTCCTTCTGTTTCTCTATTCTTTTTCTCCATCCTACACTTGTTTCTCCCTCAGCCCATGGTTATGCAACAGAGCGACTGAATTAATGATCAGTGTTGATACAGGGCAACCAAAACAACACGGTTATTTCTGATGCAAACATCTGAAATGACATTGAAAAGCAGAGGCTATGCTCAAAAAATTGACATGAAACTATGCACACTAATTCACTGTGGCATTTGAATCACTTTTAGTGCATATTGTTGTATGATCATGTTTTCATGCTTTTTTATATAAACATGTCAATTTGGTGAGTACTTAATTTAATCTGTAACATAAACTCTTGCAACTGCCCGAACAGGAGGTATGGTCTCATGTGCATTATGGGAAAGGCATTTATTGCAAATGTTTATTCACTATAATCTTAGTTCAAAAGAAAGGCAAAGTGTACGTGTGTAAATGTGTGGTTAGATTATGAAAATGCTTTCCGGTTCTAGTCATGTAACTTGTAATACAGCTGCAGGGAAGGAAAAGTTGGAAAAAATGTATGACAAGACTTTTGAATCCTTGATTTTTATTTATTTATTAGTTTTTTTGCCTGTTCATTTGTGCATGCTTGCAAAATATGGGAACTGTATGATTCACTGAAAGCTTCTTTGGGGAAATGGTAGTTCTTTGGCATTGCTGTGAACCCCCCCTTTTGGAACCCTTATTTTCAAGAATAGACTTGGGATGCACCAATATTAAAATGAATTAAAATTCAACACACTTTTTGATTTTGATTTAATAAAACAAAAGGCTAGAATCAGTCATTTTAAGTGATTTTAGGCATCATAACATTATATTGTACAGTATGAAAAATGGATATTCACTTTGAGATTTGCTCAAGATTATTAATAGAGTTTTAGATAACAGCAAAGGTAATCAAAATGTAAAAATAGGGAAAACTAGCATGTGCAGTTAAATACTCAGTAGTGACTGATAACAGTGAATTAAAAAAATATATATATTATCAGCCGATATTCTGTATGGTATCAAGAAAAAATGTGTGTCCTTAACACTGTATGAATTTCCTGATAAATTTTCTGTAAAAAATAGCTGAATATTAGATGTCAGAAATTCACTGTAAACAATTGTTTTAGATATTATGGGATAGTAAATTGGTGCCAGAACCGATGCAAGGGCTGTTCAATGTGTGCGACCACACAGGGCTTTTTGCGTTTTAAAGGGCCTCCTGCATTTTAAATTCATAGATTTTCATATACATTTTTAATATATTAAAGATACATAATTTATTTGGCTGAAATGTAAAATGTGAAATGTTTTTGTCAAAACTTATTATTTGAACTGTAAAATTGTTAAAATTGTATTTGATTTTCTTTAGTCATTTTATATTTCAAGACATTACCATAGACTTTGGTGTTGTTTCAAAAAAATAAAAATAAAAAACCTTGCTACCTACGCAACATGTAGTTCTAATCTAATATCAGAATTTTCCGAAACCATTTCAGGCTTATAAACCTTTTTTTTGTCAAAACTTATTATTTGAACTGTAAAATTGTTAAAATTGTATTTGATTTTCTTTAGTCATTTTATATTTCAAGACATTACCATAGACTTTGGTGTTGTTTCAAAAAAAAAAAATAAAAAACCTTGCTACCTACGCAACATGTAGTTCTAATCTAATATCAGAATTTTCCGAAACCATTTCAGCTGCTGATTCCAAGAACTTTTAACTAACTAATGAAATGAATGAAAGAAAGTGTAACACTACACGAATATAACAAATATGAGAGGAATTTATATCAAATATAATCATTTGTGATATTCAATGTAGGGAATTATGAGATTACTTTCAACTATACAGTAATTCATGTTTTTAACTTGTAAAAACACAAATGTGACGCTATTTTACAGTAAAATTACAGTCCGTTTTACAGTTACAAAATTACAAAATAGTTTTTCACTATATAAGGTAACATACAGTTCACCAATTAACAGGTTTTAACTGTAGCACTTTTACAGTGCTTTTCTGTAAAAATGTTTTTTTTTTTTTTTTTTTTTAAGTGTATAGGACATAACAGGCAGACGAGGGGAACTGGACATTTTTACATGTCATTTTACAGGATGTTTATGTTTTAAAATATTTTTTTTATTGGCTATATAATGTAATGATAATGAGATCGGGGGCAGCTTGCAGTGAATGGCACGGTACTCAGGCCCAACATTACCTGCAGTTCCACATCCTTGTGTGTCCATATTTGTATTTGCATGCATATACAAGGTTATACCTTGAAACTGATCATTTTAAACCTTTTGACAAGATGACCTAATCAAGGCATGTGTTCACCTTCAAGAAGTACATGTGACTTTCTCTCTTCTTTTTCTGTCTCTCTCTCTCTCTCTTATTCACAGGGTCCTTTATTAGCTATTTGGCAGTGACACACACTGGCTCACCTCATTCCCATCTGTTCTGTCCTTAATGCAGTTCGCAGGGTTTGGTTGGGGTTGGGGTGGGGGAGGGAAGTGACCCCTGCTCAATACTCTACAAACACATCCATGCTCCTGACCACATCCTCCTGCTGAGCAACCCCAGGGGACGTGCACTGAGCTGAAGTCCACACCAGGTCAAATAACTGCTGATCTAGAGCCAGTGTGACGCTCCCTGCCACAGATTCAAAGACCTTTAGCACTGCCAAATTCAGGTCATGTCCCTCTGCTGAGGTTAATACACAGCCGATTCACTGCTAGCTGAAAGAATCAACTGGGATCAAGGATGCCAATAGAAAATGTGATCTGATGTCGAAAAGCTTGTCGTATAGTTCTCGTTGAGTGCCCATATATGGTGACTTGTGTTGAAATGGAGTTGAGAACATGAATGAATGATGTAAAAAGTTGCTTTAGAAATAATTTATTTAATTTAATTATTATGACAAGGGACAAGGGTTGACGATTCTTTTATTATTGGTATGTATTTTGTATAATACAGTGAATCACACAATACCAAAACCACTTTCATACCCCAGTTCCAAACATTCGAGGTAATAAGAGAACTTGCCCTCCTTTCAGATGCTGATTATTTCATAAGAATGTCACTGTTGTCTTGCCAACATGGAGCTTCTCTTTCTCTCATTGTGTCTGCTGGCTATGTGTGTGAGCTGACACTGTGTGTGCTCGCCTGTACAGATGCAGAGAAACCATCAGGATGGGGAAAGATTCCCCACTGAACTGTGTGACTGTAGTTTTGGCCAGGGGCAGGCATTAGGACATGATCTGGATCTATATTGATTCCCTCTCTCTTTCCCTCTCCTCAGGACACTTGTGGTATTGAGTTCCCCTGTGAATGGATCAGACAGTGGGCAGAGAGTCAGCTCAGGAAGCTGTCCCTGAGAGCATATGGGTGAGTTTCTGATTACTGTACTGCATAGTCATTGTGTTTGCCTAAAAACTCCAGACTGCCAATGTTTCAGGTCAGCCCTTTACACTGTTTTCGTTCAAATATCTAGATAATAAAAAAAGTCATGGTTTAGAGCTATTGGAAATATATTTTAATATATAATAATACATTTCAGTTACTACAGTACAGCCCATTAGCTAAGAACTGGTGAATTATGGTGAAACGCTGCCCCCTTGGGGTCCCACTGTGTCAACAGCACTGGCTAACCACTGCAGCAACATTCATATTATTTCAAATGTATCTTAATTTATCTAAATGTCTTAATGTTTGACATCATAAAATGTTTTTGCTTTTATTATGTGAGTATACAAAAATATATATTGTATTAACCATCCATTTTATTGTTTATTGCCAGATGCCCCTTGTGAAGAAGTGCACTTAATTTTATTGAATGCACACTTGTAGTGTTAATTGAATCTTACAATTATTTTTTTACTTGCAACTTTACTGGCAGATAATGTAATGTTAATGAAACAAAAGGTAGAAGATTCAGTCATCTAATCATCTTGAGTCGGATTGCAAACAACCAAATCAGGTATGTCAGTTTGCAAACAGTGAAGTAGGCCATACTGTTTAGATTCATCAAATGTTTGTCTTTAACACATCATTCTGCTGTGTGTTCAAAACCTTCAATCAGCAGTTCATGACAGATGGTTTGCATTTCCTGTTTAGTGCTGTCACAGCTGTCACCTGCTTCTGTCACAGCATAATGACTAACTAACTCTCAGCAAGTATCACAGCTCCTGTTTGAAATCAAATAGTTCTTTCTCCATTATCAATTCAGTTGTCTGAATCAGGGGTTTTCAAACTGTGTAATGCCTTAATGTAAAAAAAAAGAAGCTCCATAGAAAGATTCATTTATTTGAAAAAATACAGGAAAAAAATGTAATATTGTGAAATATTATTATGATGTAAAATAAAGTTGTTCTATTTTAATATACACTCAAATCTAATTTATTCCTGTGATGCAAAGTTGAATTTTCAGCATCATTACTCCAGTCTTCAGTGTCACATGATCCTTCAGAAATCATTCTAATATGCTGTTTTATTATCAGTGCTGGAAACTGTTGTGCTGCTTAATCTTTTTTTAGAACCTGTGATACTTTTTTTTCGGGATTCTTGATGAATAAAAAGTTAAAAAGAAGAGCATTTATTTAAAATAGAAATCTTTTCTAACAATATACACTACAGTTCAAAAGTTTGGGGTCACTAAATTGTTATTCTTTTGAAAGAAATTAAAACTTTTATTCAGCAAGGATGTGTTAAATTAATAAGAAGTGATGGTAAAGATTTATATTGTTAGAAAAGATTTATATTTTGAATAAATAGCTTTTTACTTTTTATTCATCAAAGAATCCTGAAAAAAGTATCACAGTTTCCAAAAAAATATTTGGCAGCAAAACTTTTGCCAACATTGATAATTCTAATAATAAATCAGCATATTAGAATAATTTCTTAAGGATCATGTGACACTTTATACTGGAGTAATGGCTGATGGAAATTCAGCTTTGCATCACAGAAATAAATTATATTTGATAGGATATTAAAATAGAAACCATTATTTTATATTGTAATACATTTTTTTTATCAAATAAATGCAGCCTTGATGAGCATAAGAGACTTCTTTAAAAA
>NW_015505680.1:812400-840163 GCF_001515645.1 Sinocyclocheilus grahami
ATTATTTATATATATACTATATATATATATATATATATATATATATATATATATATATATATATATATATATATATATATATATATACAGTATATATAACCATTAAATGATATATTAATATATTCTGTAAATTTTTCACAGACCCCCTAGCACCACCTTGTGGCTTCAGGGATCCCTGGACCCATTTTAAAAATCCCTGGTCTGAAAAATAGTAAAACAATATTGTTTGTGATACAATATATCATCCATGCACTGCAATAACACCTGTCAAGCACATCCTTCAAAATTTACTCTAAACCATATCAGCAATTGTGATTTACAACACCATGGATTCATCTCACTCTGATTTACAAGTATTATGAGTGATAACCGAGTATTTGTGAAGTTCTTGACAATCTCTGCAGCTCTTCAAAAGATGTAGTAGTTTGATGTGTGCTGATTTTTTTTTAAACTAAATTGGAAAACATATCTAGATGCTTAAAATAGACTAGTATATGGCATTCTCTAATGATGAGAAAAGACACTGAAGCAAGGCAGAGAACCAATTAGGGTCTTTTCTGTTCTGAGGATTTCAAGGTGGGTTTTTAATAATAATAAACTTTAGCTTTGAACTTGTGCAATTTATTTATTTATTACATAATAATATGTATTGTATTTATTTTAGTTAGTTACATAGTTAATTATTTGTATTATTATTATTAACGTAATTAATTTATTTGTAATAGTGTTGAAACATTAATTCACATAGAATTTCTCTATTTGGGACTTCTCTACTTGTCTGAGTTTTGATCTCTCTCTCTCTCTCTCTCTCTCGCTCCCTCTATCTCTTTCTTTTTGTAATTCAGAAGCAATATATTTCATTAATAGTTAATAGTTCATTGAATGTTAGTCAGTGAGTTCTACTGTGATGTCAAGAAAATTGATAGGTATTCTGAGTTACTGTCATTACACACTAGAAAGGCAATAGTTCACTGCCAGTGTGTACAACATATCATTTTTTTAAAATTATTGATGGGGAAAACTAGAGTTTCAGGTGTAGATTTCACAGCATATTCATAAAATATGGATTAACCAGTGGCCTGCTGAAATATTCTAAATGTCCACTTTGAGGCACTGTTGATCTTTTTTTATGAGGTTCAGCAAGAAAACGGGAACAATTTAAATAATAAGAAAAAAACATATCAGTGCACTTCAGCAAAGTCAACAGTATGTGATTTTTTTTAAATGGAGAGGCCATTAAAAGGCAACCTGCGTTTACTTGGGTTGTGTTAAAAGTAGTTTTACTGCAGGATAAAGATTGGAGATTGAACTTCAGATGCAGCTAGTAATTATGACTGCATCTAAAGCCCTTCTCTTCCCACGAATAGAAGTCATTGACAGCAATGCAATTATGAAGAAATGTAAGGCAACAGGTGCCATTAAAGTCATATATGGTCATAGATACAGAAGTTCACTTTGCACATGAACCTGTATGGCCACATTTTGGATTTATGTTTAAACTGTATCCAAAAAATCTCAAACCTGCTAAAAAGTGCCTGTTATGCTGTAAACCGGATTTCCCGTCAGACAGATTCTCATTCAGACTGCCTCAACAGCACATCCACGTCATCTTCACTGAAGACATCACAGCAATCAAGAATAATAATAAAAGCACATACGGTTTGAAGATTAGACAAGTCACAGACACACAATCAGCACCTTGGCCTTGAATGTCAGCAAGAGAAACTGAATGCTTTCTGGCTGAAAGGAAAAGCGCTTACAGAGACAAAACCATGCAGGCTCACATAGCAGTGCTGATGATGTAACGGTGGAAATGGCTAGCTGCTTCAGATTCCTTGGTCTACTGATCTCAAGACCACACTGAAAAATGTGTTGTGACAGCTCCGCTTTAGGTGCTGTTTGAGAATGTGTGTGATTTTGACAAACAATTGTGAACCACTGAAAGCACTCTTACTGGCGCTATTTACTATCTACAAACTCGAGTGAGGAAGAACATTTGTGAGTAGCTGGTACAAAACACTTAAATGTACTGTACAATTAGTCATATATTTGTAAATTGTTACATCTAAAATTTTGCAATTTATCAGTCGAAATCTGTTCGCTACATAGATCCAAAAGAATATTGTGATGAAAGGAACTTTACCTTTGTAGTCAATGTGAATTCACTATTTGGGGGTTCACAGTCATGCAGTGACAATATCATGACGCACTTCTTTTGAAATTTTTCTGTCAGTCTGTCTGTGTAAGAGTATGTGTGTAGGTGGGCATGATTTTTTTTTTCTCTGGAAGTTTTATGGTATCAACCCTTCATTTCTGAGTGTGTTGTTCAAAATTACGGCAGATATATAGATTTTATTAAACATAAACAAAATGTCCTATATGGCCGGTTAATTTTGCCTGTGAACAGTCAACGTGTGGCATTTTTTGTAGACCCCTGCAAAGTATACAGTAGACTCATTATGAAACAAACAGGTGATAAAAACATCACAATAATCCACAAGTAATCCACACGACTCCAGTCCATCAATTAACATCTTGTGAAGTGAAAAGCTGCATGTTTGTAAGAAACAAATCAATCAATAAGATGTTTTTAACTTCAAACGGTTGCTTCTTGTAACTACTTTAAAGTAAGAGTCCTCTATCCGTAATATTGCTTTCTCCAGTGGAAAAGTCGTCTCGTCTCAATCCTGAGAGAAATATGCACAGATCAAGCACCATTTACAAGTGTATAAAACATTTCTAAATCTAAACCACACAGCTTTTCACTTCACAAGATGTTAATTGATGGACTGGAGTCGTGTGGACTACTTGTGAATTATTGTGTTGTTTTTATCAGCTGTTTGGACTCTCATTCTGACGGCACCCATTCACTGCAGAGGATCCATGTGTGAGCAACAAACTCATCTACATCTTGGATGCCCTGAGGATGAGTACATTTTTGGCAAATTTTCATTTTTGCATGATCTATTCCTTTAGGGATTTCAGTTGTTCCCTGTAGGCACTTTTAGGGGTAAATAAGGCAAAATGGCTTTGAGGGTACTAACCCAGCAAAAAACTAAAAGTTTTTTTTTAGACATGAAAGTAGGTGTAACTAGAATGGAACATGAATATGAATAACTCACTCCAAAGAGAAAGTTATTACATTTTGATTAAAGATTATAAATAATATATGGACCATTGAATCATTCACAATAAGACCAGGAATGTGTATTCATAAAACTAGCAGGGTCAGTTTTGATTTCATAACTGAAAACATGAAAAAGCAATCAGCTACTGTAATTTTGATAAGCTCCAGTCGCTCAGTTTCTATTGCTCTTTACGCCACCATGGGGTGGTATTGCATATAATGTACTTAGTAGCTCATATGCATATTACATTTTTATGCTATTTTGATTGTACCATGTTCTGCATAATGTGTTATTCCACATAACTCTTAACTGTAATTGTAACTCTCTCACACTATTACAGGCCCCCTGAGCACTCTACAAAGGTTTATTCATTATTGGCAAACCCATGTCCTTCCCCGCAAGCATGCCATTGTGGTTTGCATTTAATAGAAGCAAACTTATCTAGCTGAATGAAATGAGCTTGTGGTAAGAGAGGGAACAGTGCATGTTTATCTGTGAAAGAGACTCCCCCACCAGGGACATTATGCAGAGGAGCAACTTGATGAGCTAAACTGAGCTAAGTTGCTGTTGGCACTTTTAGCACAAATTTGACTATTTATCTGTATTTTGGTCTCAGTGCCCTGAACTCTTGCACAATTTAGTTTTACTAAGCACCTTATAAACTATTAAAAGCTAAGTTATTTTCTTTTCACCTTGCTAAAATGTTTGTTTTAAAAAGATAATTCATTAATTATGCATAATTTAATTTAAGATAATGCATAATTTAATTATGTAACGTTTAAATGTTTAATGAAACATACTACAAGTTGCTTGTGGAGGAAGATTATTTTGTTATGTGAGTTGTGCTTCGGCTCCGCTGTTCTGCGTGGATGAGTCTGATGGCTTGAAGTGCACAGATGATCATTTTATCAGTGCGAATGTGAAGTGAAAAGTGACATGACAAGTGGCCAAGTATGGTGACCCATACTCGGAATTAGTGCTCTGCATTTATCCCATCCAAAGTGCACACACACAGCAGTGAACACACACACACCGTGAACACACACCTGGAGCAGTGGGCAGTTGGGGGTTCGGTGTCTTGCTCAAGGGCACCTCAGTCGTGGTATTTAAGGTGGAAGAGTACATTCACTCCCCCCACCTACAATACCTGCCTGTACGAGACTCGAACCCGTAACCTTGGGTTACGAGTCAGACTCTCTAACCATTAGGCCACGACTTCCCCTGTCACTAATAACATCATTAATATGTCACTAATAACATCAAAACTCTCCCAATAACGAAAGAAAGGTTATCTGAAAATGGCGCAAATGGCTGGTCACTGCAATTTAACCCTCTATGGGACTAATTATGAATTCTCAGATTTAAAAAATAATTGACTTTATATTTGACATATATTTAGGAGTAAAATCATTTTCCAAAATTAGTTTTCTACATATCACCTTTGACCTTTTTTAGGGTTCCAGACCTGCCAACTTGTAAGCATTTTACATAGCGGGCCATTTTGACCATCAAAGAACGCCGGTACGATTTGCCACTCTAAACTACGATTTTGACATTAGTCATCAAGGAGCTTCAAGTAATATTGTAGCTATGAATATATTAACCCCTCCAAACACCCCGTGTCCTGTCCCGGCACACTGATGGTACTCGCAAAATTTTTCCAAGGTTGGCAGGTCTGGGGTTCCGTCATTTATAACTGACTTTGTGCCATTAGTGTAAATTATCACACACAATCAAATGCTTTTTCACTGTCTGAAAAGCTAACTGAAATGTTCTTGCTGTTTCAAAAAAAATAAAAAATTATAAATCTTAATGAACATTCATGAACATTCAATTTCTTCTTGTGCTGCTATTGATTTTTGAACTCGTATGCAAAAATGTCTAAAACCTGACAAAATTCAGATACAATTTCACTGCCTGGAAACCATGTCTTAGTGATTCAAAAGCATTAAAACAACTTTAACTTGTGTTTCATCTTGGAATTTCAAATCAATTATCGTAGCACAGGTGAAAGTTAACAAGACTCTTTTTTTTCAGTGTACCCCACACATAACTAGATTTTGACTTGTGCAGTCATCATCAGAGCATCCCTACCTGTCAGAATAGTGATGCCAATAGACACTGGCATCTTCCCTGACATCTGGTTGTTGTATGGAACACATCTTTCAAACTGGCATACAATAATGTACCCAAATGCCTGACTTCCACAACAACCTTTTCTTCATCACTGCCCTCACCCTCATTGCTTCTATCCTCCTTGGTCCTCAACAACAACTTCTATTACTACAACCTCATTTTCTGATGCACTCCTATCGCTATCATCAATAATTTCTGAAATAAGTACAGATTTGTCTCTCCGTCTTACAAACAACATACAAAAATCATCTTAAAACACATGCATAAAGGTTATAACTGTTACGGATGGAACACAGGAAGCGTGCAGATCCATCTGCAAGGCTTTATTCATTGAGACGTGGTCAAAACAGGCATAGGTCAGACAATGGCAAACAGGTATAATGATGGCAAGGCAAGAGGGATAATCCAGGTACAAGGCAAAGGTCCAGGCAGGGGCAAACAGTATCCAATAGGGCGAGACTCGAGAGATAATCCAGGTAAACAGGCAGTGATCAGAAAACGGGGAAACAGACAAGGCAAGACAAAGAAAACAAGACACTAGGCTCGGTAATGCAGCTAACACTAGGTGAGTGGAAAATGCAGAACAATACACAGCAGTGAGAGAGAGGAAGTCCATGGCTTATGTAACATGTCTGATTGGATTCAGCTGTGTGTGTGTGTGCGTGTGTGTGATCAGTGCATTCAGCTTTGTGCGTGTAATCAGTGCAATGGTTGATGGGAAATGCAGTCCAGGGTGATGTGTAACAGTCTGTGTGGTGTGAGAGTCAATGTAATGGGAGAATGACCTCTAGTGGCAATCGGCCTGAAGCCCACGGACCGGATTCGTGACAATAACACTGCCTGCCAATTCTGGTCAATAGTGCCAACTGCATAAAAATATATATCCCATAGTAGGACTTTGCCATTTATGCATGATGCTCATATTTTTTGGTATTCGAGTTATTGTTTTCATAAAAGTGCATTAAAAATGACAAAAAACTTTAGAAAACACGTTTGGATGTACAATGATATTTTTTATAACTTGAATTTATATGTATTTTCTAATCTAAAATGAGCTCACTATGGAGCCTTGCGAGCATGTGACCTAACGTGCTAATGTGTCCTTTACCTTGTTACCAAAAATGTAAAGCACATGGCAAATAAATTTAAATTTGACTGGTTGAAGAGGATGCCATATGACATCACTAAAATTTAATTTTGTCAGTTGAACATTAATATTGTATTTTAAATGCAGTTTTCTTAGCGTCATTTATAAATGATGTCCCATAGAGGGTTAAGATTAGATTTTATTCTTTTCATAAAAAAACAAAAAAAACATAACTAGTGTTATGTATACTACTGATACTAGAATACACTTACATTTATTTATTAAAAAGTGTTATATCATCATTATACGCAGCAGTTACAAGTTACTTTTCAAGTCTATTTTATTTTCATTAAACAACATACAATATAATACAATTGTTTAAATAATTCATATCATTTATTCATTAAAATGCATTATATCGACATAAGGAGTATGGTCACATAATAGTAATTACAATTCAAGTCTAATTTCAGGTAAAACCTGAAAAACCAAAGAAAGAAAACAGATATTTTTAGACAGTAAACAATATTACAAATATTTTATTAAATAGTAATGGCCTCATTTGAATCACACCGACTGCAAACACTTCTGCTTGTTCTGGTGAAACGCTGCTGATTTCAGCCTCAGGCTGCGCTGCGGACCACTGCAGTTTCACAATCGAGGTGGCTCCGACTGAGTTTGATTGAATTACAGTCAGCAATACAGTGGACAAGTCCCCGAGGACTACAGTAAATCTAATCACCTGCTTGTGGAAATGAAAAGGCATGGCACTACCTGCCAGTGTCTCTGTGTGTGTGAGTGGGTGGGGGGTGAAAGAGAGAGAGGCCACCACTGGTATAGTGTGTGTGTGCAGCACAGGAACATAATAAATACAGAAGAATTGGAGCAGCGGGAGAGACAGGTGTTAAATGGACATCGAGGGATTTGATAAAAGGAAGAAAAGAGAGTGACAGAAGTATAATAGAATAAGAAAACCCAAGGAAGGAAGCCCAGAATAAGGCAGAAGGAACGAATGACGCTTGAGTGAGTGAATGGAGATAAAATGAGTGGCATGACAGCCTTTGGTTGGCTGTGAGAGACCAAACAGACTGGATATAGAACCTAAAATCGTTATCTCTCAACTGTAAACAGGAAAACACTGAAATGTATTGTTTGAAATAAGTCCTTCTTGGTGGAATGGGTGAAGCAGCGAGAGGTTTGTTGTCGGTACATAACGTAAATGACCTACTAATAAGTGACAATAAAGGGGTCAATCATATAATGACTGATTTGACTTTTATTCGGGGTTACATTCACCCTTTATTCAGTTGTGGACTGTGGTTTCAGTCCTCAGGACAATACACCTTAATCAGGTTAGATGCCATTGAATTTAACACACATGAAAATGAGACGGTGAGGATTAGACTTGCAGTCTTTACAATTGCCCACTCTATAAAGGTCCTAGATCATGTAATTTTCACAACTCACAATTTTCAAAAGAGTTTTTGTCTACTGAAAGGGGTTTTCTTTTTTTTTTTTTAAATGACATTTTACCAGCTGAACAATTGGTATGTTGTTAAAAAACAGTACAATCTATTGAACGCATGTACTTCTATCCCTCACAGCCTTGTTTTCGTTCCCGTCAAAATTTAAATATGCCACTACCCTGACTAAGGCCTGTGGTAACATGACAAGATAAAGGGGGAAAAAACATAATACAGTATTAAACACTAACAAGTGTCGCTTGCTGTAAAACATAAAATCACACTTGATGTCATCTTTTACTTTCCCCATCAAGGTCCATGCAAAGTATTCTGGGAAATAGAAATCCCTTGCCTAGTTATATTATTTATATAGTTTGTGTAATAAATGGATTAAGTAAACTTCTGTTTTAAACATGTTAATGGCTGGCACATACTACAATTCAATTTATCTAAGTAGCCTAGGTAAGTTGAGCAAAAAGTTTATTTTCTTTTATTTTTTATTTTTTTTGAGTGTTGCATTATGATTTTCATATAAGAGTATAAGTATACATTATCCAAAAGTTTGGGGTCAGTAAGTTTTTTTTGTAATGCTCACCAAGGCTGCATTTATTTGATCAAAAATAGAAGATCTGATACAGTAGAAGCAGTAATATATTATATGAATGTTATTACATATATAAAATATTATTACAATTTAAAATAACTTTTTTTTTATTTGAATGTATTTCAAAATAAAAGTCAAGTGATCAAAAAGCTGAATTTTCAGCATCATTGCTCCAGTCTTCAGTGTCACATGATCCTTCAGAAATCATTCTAATATGCTGATTTGCTGCCCAAGAAACATTTCTTCTTATAACAGTTGTTTTCCTTAATAAATATTGTGGAAACTGTGGTAAATTTAGTTTTCAGGATTCCTTTGTGATACTGTTTTCCCCTCAGAACAGCACTTATTTGAAAAAGATTTTTATTTATTTATTTAAAAAAAATGCACAAGTCTTCACTGTCACTTCTGACATAAAAGGCCAAAAATGTAACTTAAAAAAGTATTTAAAAACTTTTGAACAGTATGTTATGAATCACATTATCATAGCCCACACTGTCTCATACTACATATGTTACTCAGATCACTGAAATGTTGAATGTGAAATTAAAAATGAAATTCAAATTCCAAGGAAATCGATCATTGTTGATGGTTCCTGTTGGTTCACAACCCTTTTCCCACTGCCAAGGCCTCCCATTCTGATCTCTGGCAATTGCTACACAAATGTCAAAAGTGCCATGCATTCATTTGGTTATTTACTCATTTTGTTGAAACATACTGATCCAAACCACACTGCACTGTGCTGTTGACTTCTGTTTTAAATGGTGTCTTGCATATGCATATTGTTTTTGCTGTAATATTGTTTGATTTGGTCTGAGATGTTTATTCTTTTTTTTAAATGTCATAAAATTTGGCTCTCACAACAACAACAACAACAACAACCAACCAGCCACCACCATCACTTCCAAATTCATAAAACATGAATGTTGAACTAAAGCAGAGTGAAACTGACAGTCGGAGTGTGTTGCCTGAAGAAGCGTGTGTGTGCTCAACGGACAGTTTCAGTTTGAGACAAAACAGCTTATTATTTTGGCTTCAGTGGTTTGATTTAAATCTTGTCAATAGCGTTCTCTACTCTCTCTCCTTGTATTATTTATGGTTGGAAGCTGCATTGGCCCAGCACTGCCATATTTTCTGCCTGTAAGTGTTTGTAGTAACCTATTCATTGAACCAGTAAATTGATCTGACAGATGCTGATGCTCTTATATTGTACGCCTTTAAGCAAAGTTTTGGCAGATAGCATCAGATTAGGCTCAGGCGCTGGACTGCCAATAAGTGGAGTCTGCAGTCAGACCATCTCTCAGGAGTCTGTCTTGAGTGCTGCCGGTGAAGGCATCATAAATCTTGTGATTGATTTGTTTGTTTTTTTGACTAGCGTAGCACCTTTACTAATCTCCGATAGCATCTACTCAATGATCAGCACAACACAGATCTACATCTTGTTACATCTTATGCGTCAAGTGCATTTAAAGCAAGTGCTCCTAGATCTAAATCTGATTAACACAGAAGTGCACTCTGAGATTAGTGAGTTATCTGAGATGTATCCATGCAGCACATTTTACTATGAATTTATGGATAAAGTTGTAATCTCAAAAAGGTTATGCTCTATGTACTGACATAAAGGGACATTTAATAATGTTGATACATTACTAATGTGAGCAGGAAAAACTCAAGAGTCGAGCCGAGTGTGAGAAAACTATCCCAAAATGCTCATAATCCAGTAATTCTTCCAAAATCAGAACATCCCGTTGAGAAACTGATGTTTCCTTCAAAAAGAAGAGTGGAATTATCCTAGTTTGTTTATTTATTTATTTTTGGTTAAACTTTGAGTTATTTACTGCACTTTAATTGAATTTATGTTCTCTAGTCCAGTGGCTTTCAAACTTTTCAGGTCAAGATTTTGTTGAATATATTTTGACTGCTGATGTGTAAGTCTTAGAGATGCATAAAGAGATATTCAAATTGTAATCAGATTAAAAGGTTTTCAGATATTTTCAGTTATTTCAATATTTTAAAAATAAAACATGAAAAATAATTATTTTGAATTATTTTTAATAATAGGATATTTCAAATGAAATAAGACAAGTTAAAATGTTAAAATAAAATCCATTTCAAATAAATGCAGTTTTTTTTCTATTGAAACAATCCTGAAAAAAAAACTTTTTCATTTGTTTCCACAAAAATATTAAGCAGCACAACTGTTGAAAATAATAATAAAAAAAAAAATTTCATTGCAAAAATATGCTTTCCTTACTTGTATTTGTTGCTTACCTTTACGAATATTGAAAAATTCTTAAGTCAAGATACTTGCGATGCCAATTTTTTTATTATCAAAATTAGGTGTTTATGATTAAAACAAGAAATATATATATAAATATAATATAAAATATTGTTTTTATAGAATTTTTTAATATTTGTATTGGAAAACAAGATAAAAACACTAAGAATGCCAATTTTTTTCTTCTTCAGTGCTGAGCAGCAAAGCAGCTTATTAGAATGTTTTCTGAAGGATCATGTGACACTGAAGACTGGAGTAATGACTGCTGAAAATTCAGCTTTGCCATCACAGAAATAAATTACATTTTAAAATATATTCTAATAGAAACCAGTTAGTGTAAATTAAAATAGCATTTCGCAATTTAACTGTTTTACTGTACTTTTACTGTATTTTGATCAAATAAATGCAGTTTTGTTGAGCATAAGATTCTTCTTTCAAAACATTAAGGAAATCTTACTGACCCCAAAGTTTTGAATGGTAGTGTAGTACATTTCCAGACTTGCACTGTGTACCACTTGAGGCCAATCCGCTAAACACTTATGGTAGTTTGAGAACCCAGTTAGTGTAAATTAAAATAGCATTTCGCAATTTAACTGTTTTACTGTACTTTTACTGTATTTTGATCAAATAAATGCAGTTTTGTTGAGCATAAAATTCTTCTTTCAAAACATTAAGGAAATCTTACTGACCCCAAAGTTTTGAATGGTAGTGTAGTACATTTCCAGACTTGCACTGTGTACCACTTGAGGCCAATCCGCTAAACACTTATGGTAGTTTGAGAACTACTGCTCTAGTTTAGTTTCTAAAAATATGTTATTCTGTAGATGTGGTTTATGCTGTTGAGTACTATTTGCCATGTGTAAATATGCACAGTGGATCACCTTTGGCAGATGACAATAGTAGCATGCATTTCTGCAGAATGCTGACTTAGTCATTCTGTGCAAGACAATTTTCAGGCATGGGGTATAAAGTATTGAAACAGATCAGAGCTGCTTTCCATTTAAAAATCGGTACCTTGGCTGAACTGTGCTGTTTCAGCAGCTCCTGGGTGTTATTATGGACTAGATAATGTCTTGAAAATTGTGTGATTGTAACATCACCAATTGTATCTGTTTAAAGTTAATACATCCCGTGTGGCACATGTCGATTTCCAGGTTGCGATTTAAACCAGAAAATAACAAACACTAATAGGTCTGCATCGCCTTGTTTAACCATCCTGAGTTTCACAAGCTTCCATTTTGTTTTGTTCCCAATTTCAGTCTGGCCCTAATGCAAATGCAGCCCTTCTGTCTGAACATTTTGTGTGCGGAACCATCAGTTAACTGCTGTAGGCAGCTGAGTTGATGACAACATGATGCACTAGAATTGAAGAAATAACTGGAGGATAAACGCTGAGAATGACAGCTGCCTGCACTCAAGTAACTGATGTTGATTCTGCTTTCATTTCTGTTTACACAGAGCTAAAAGCTCTAATATGTTAAACATCCTTAAAGAAATCATTTTTATTTTGGGGTGAATTGTGTCATTTACTCATCATTTATCTTCTTTTGGGGAGGCAAAAAGCAGTGCAGGTACATTTCTGTAAATGTACCTGCACTGCAAAAAAAAGAATAAATAAATAAATACCTATTCCCTCTGAGCCCTCCATTTGAGCCGCTACAAAACTAGCAAACATATTTTTTACCTTGTCTTCCAGTAATACACTGTAAAAAATGATCATGATTTTAACGGTAAAAGACTGTAGAAATGCCACAGTAAAAACCTGTTGAATGATTCCTTACTATATACGGTGAATAACTGTAATAGATCTAACCTTTGTTTTCGAGAAAGTAGCCTCAGAGTCGACACACAGAGACTGTGTCTGAAATCACACCCTACACCCTCATTCACTAGTCCCTACATTAGTTTACTAATATAGTCCACCTGACAGAGAGAATGAAAACTAATGAGTGAATTCAGCCAATGATGAACAGCTGCTGTTAACAAGCAAAATCACTGAAGAAAAGAGCAAGAAATGAAATTGACTTCAGCCACAGCCTTAGATGAAATTAACCGAAATAAAAAAGCAGATGATGATTAAACAACTCCACAAACAGCATTACCAGCTTCATTCATTACTAACCAGTTTGACTTTATTTCTGTCATATATCTACAAAACATTTTTGAGAATTAACAGAGGTGTATACTGTATTGGAAATGTTTTGTTTGACCTCACCAGTTTGGCGATCAGTGGTTGCTTTAGTTGGGCTCTTGACCCTTGACTCTTTAATGTTAGTTTTTCTCTGCTGTTGTATCGGTGTATGTGAAGCACATTTGTTATGACAAGAAAAGCTGAGAGAAGTTGCAACGAAGTGATTTTAATAACTATTAATGATGATGTAATGATCGTTTAATTTTTCATGACCAGACATCAAGAATCAGCACATGAATCTCAACAATGGTGACTATCAATGCTGGGTGCCAGTACAAAACTCCCAGCATGCATTGCAGAATTTTTTTTTTTGGATTGTCACCAATGTTGAGATTCATAGGCTGAATGTTGATGTCTGTGTGTGTTTAAGTGCTGCCATAGTTTAAAACTTGTATTTGTGCATATTGTGCTTAGGAATTATTCACAATGATTGCAGTAGTATCAGTGGTACAATTCAAGAGTATTAGTAATATTTCACACACACTTAAGAGATTAAACATTAGGTAAGATCAGTGAATCTAGTTCATGATGGTCTTGACATCACAAACACCAGTTTTATCTAATCATAGATAATTTAGTTTTTTCTTGCTATAAAAACTGTGTTAAATAAAGACAGCTAACTTAAACCAATCAAAGAAAAACTATTTTTAAAAAGTCAAGGTTCAAGAGCCCAACTAAAGCAAACACTGATCGCCATTATGGTGACTTCAAATGAAAGTACAGCACCTAAAATCTCAATAAGAGCTTTTGTACACATGACAGAAATAAAGTCACACTGGTTAGTAATGAGTGAAGCTGGTGATGCTGTTTGTGGAGCTGTTTAATCCTCCTCTGCTGAGATCTTGATCAATTTAATGTTTTATTTTCAGTAGATTTCATCTGTGGCTTTGGCTGTAAGTTGTGTTTCTCTGCACTTGTTTCTCTTTCCTTCAGTGATTCTGCTTGTTAACAGGTGTTCATCACTAATGCTTAATCCTCATTTAATTAGTCACTTAATTATCTCATTAACTTCATCACTGCTTCAGTGTCGCTTCAACACTCTGTAGTGTGGACACATATAAGTGCTCTTTAAAACTGAGGATTTTGCTGTGGGATTAAAGGGGTTAAATGTGTGAGATGAAAAAAACACTGTGAAATGTATTTTTAACAGAAATATACTGTTGATTTAATTTACGAATGCAAACTGTAAAAAGCAGTAGATTACTGGCAACCACAGCTGCCAGTATTTCACCGTAAAATCAAGAAAAGAAAACAGCAAAATACTGTAAAACCTAACAGTCAACTTCCTGTTGTGTTTTGTGGGTCACCATTGTGCTAGAGAGCAGAGCCTGTGTTTAAGTAAAGGACGGACAGAGAAACACTGACGTTATGCTGCTTGTTGCTTTATTAAAAGGCAGTAACTGTGTAGTTACTGATGCAGTTGTCACGAATTCGGTCCATGGACTTCCGTTTATTCACCACCAGAGGTCACGCTTTCCTTTACATTGACTCTCACACAACTCAAACTGTTGCATAGCACCCCGGACTACATATCCCATCATTCCTTGCACGATTTGCACACTGCACTGATTTGCACTCATTGCACACAGCTGTTTCTAATCACCTCACTCACTATATAACACCCACTCTAACCACCTTTCTCTGCTGAGTATTGTTTAACCTGTTCCCCGTTCCGAGTTTCCTTGTTTAACCTGTTCCCCGTTCCGAGTTTCCTTGTTTAGCCTGTTCCCCGTTCCGAGTTTCCTTGTTTAGCCTGTACCCCTTTCCGAGTCTCCGTGTTTTCCTTGTTTTGCCTTGCCTGTTTCTGCGGTATCTGATCTTTGCCTGTTTTCCTGGATTTTTCCCTTTCGTCTCGCCCCTGTGATTCTGTCTGCCAATCGATGACCTACGCTAGCCCTAGGACTATTCTTGTGTTTTGCCCGCCATATACCTGTCTGCCATTGTTTGACCCTGCCTGTTTACCACGTCTCTTTAATAAAAGCTTGCAGATGGATCCACACATCTCACGTCTCGTCAGCCCCGTTACAGCAGTGTGTATCTCTTCAATAATTTCAATCACTCATGAAAGTGTGCTGCTGTTATCTGCAAGAGATTTGAGTTGAATTGATGCTTTTAATGACTTTGCATAACTCAGTAGATTCCTCTTCAGGAACTCGAGCTGCGTCGAGAACGCTAGGGGAACGCCTTCTGCGATCCACGCTCTGAATCACATGTGAAATCAGTCCAATAGCTGAACAGGACGTCACGGCGGATGACGTCATGACCAGGAAGCTATAAAAGCACGTGCGGCGGAGCCAGCGTCAGCTTTCTGTCATTCAGCGAAGCACTCTGTGTGTGTGTGTGTCAGTCATATTTATTGTTGTCTGTCAATTGTGAAAGTCTATAAGCTCCAGCTATGTTTAAGCTCATGCAAAGAAAAAAGCATTTCAAGGGCGAGAGCAAGCCACGTTGTAGGTTGTGTGTTCCTCCCTGCCCAAAGATAACGTTATATCACGAGTGGGGACACACACAGCCTGTGCGTGGTTTGCTTGCGAGCGAAGCATAGTTGTTACTGCCTTGCTTCGCTCTCAGAGGGCTCTCTTTGAGGAGGGAGCCTTCACCAGCGTTCCTCGCGGTGCCGGCCCCGCTTTCGCCGAGGCGGAGCGGCGGCTGTGCTCGTGGGGTTCGAGTATGGATCTGCTAATCACCAGATCCGGCGCCCGCTCTCGGGGTTTCATGGGAGCAGACATCCTGTTGAGGCAGGGGCTGAGGCCCGGGGAAGGGATGCTTCACCCCGAGGTGATGCTTCACCCTCCCGGGAGTTCTGGAGAGAGTGCGCCGGGACAGGGCCCGTCTGTTGTTAGTATCCCCGTTCCGGCTGGGCCGAGTTGGGTCTCAGGCCTGATTTCTCTCCTCGACGGCGCTCTATGGGAGATTCCCATCAGGAGAGATCTCCTCTCACAGGCGGAGGGCACGCCCCCGCCAGGAGCTGTGGGTGTGGCCTCTGAGGAGGCACAACTCTCACAGCTGCCGGTGTTTTACTGTAAATTTAACAAACTTTTTTTACAGTGTATCCTTTAAAATATTTTGTGTTTTACATTTCTTTTCTTGTTTTAAGCATAATTCTAAATTTAGTTTATGCCTAAAAAAATTTGATAATGGAATTAATAAAAATAGATAATTCAAGGTATATTACAAAACAACTTTTAATATCTATATACTTTTGTTTCTCAACCAAATTTATCTTGTTTTAAGAGTGTATTTTCAAAAATTAAGACAAAATAAGTCTAAAAGTCTAAATCTCTCTCTCATACAAAATGCATGTTATTTTTTTATTTTGTATTGACCTAAATAAGATATTTCACATAAAAGACATTTACATATAGTCCACAAGAGAAAATAATAGTTGAATTTATAAAAAAAGACCCTGTTCAAAAGTTTACATACACTTGATTCTCAATACTGTGTTGTTACCTGGATGATCCATGGCTGTTTTTTATTATAATTTTTTGTGATAGTTGTTTGTGAGTCCCTTGTTTGTCTTGAATAGTTGAACTGTCCGCAAAAATCCTCCAGGTCCCAAAAATTATTTGGTTTTCCAGCATCTTTTGCATATTTGAACCCTTTCCAACAATGACTCGAATGCAACCATTACAAAATTTTCACAAAATGCTCACTGATGCTCCAGAAGGGGAAAAAATGCATCAAGAGCCAGGGGTGTAAACTTTTAAACAGAATGAAGACGTGTACATTTTTCTTATTTTGCCTAAATAGCTTTTTTTTTTTCATTTAAACTGCCATTCAGAATCTACAGAAGATACATACATGTTTCCCAGAAGACAAAATAATAAGTTCAATTTAGCCTGATCTTCAAATTCAAAATGTTTTCACCTCCAGGCTCTTAATGCATCGTTTTTCCTTCTGGAGAATCAGTGAGCGTTTGAACTTTTTGTAATAGTTGCATATTGAGTCCCTCAATTGTCCTCAGTGTGAAAAGATGGATCTCAAAATCATACAGTCATTGTTGAAAAGGGTTCAAATATGGAAAAGATGCTGGAAAACCAAATAATTTGTGGGACCTGAAGGATTTTTCTGAAGAACAGTGCTCAGTTTAACTGTTCAGGACAAACAAGGGACTCGTGAACAACTATCACAAAACAAAAATCCAGGTCATCGAGATAACAACACAGTATTAAGAATCAAGAGCATGTAAACTTTTGAATGGGGTCATTTTTATAAACTCAGCTATTATTTTCTCTTGTGTACTATATTTAAATGTCTTTTATGTGAAATATCTTCAGTACTAAATTAAAAATAACATGCATTTTGTATGATCCCTCTTATTTTGGTAAAATAATTAACATTTTGCTGATACTGCAAAGTGTATGTAAACATTTGACCACAACTGTATATCATGTACAGTCAAATGTTAAACTGCTGCAACCATTTTTCTTATTCAAAAATATTTCATTTGTGTTTAACAATTGGTAGGCCAAATATGAATGATGTGCGGCCCCATGATCGTTTATCTATAATTTAATGAGCTTCACTAAATAAATTTGCCTATTTTTGTCATTGGACTGATACAGATAATAAAAAGCCACATTTATCAGCTGATAGTGATATGACCATCAATATATCGGTGCATCATTTTTTTTTTTTAAATCAGTGTAATTTGAGGAACTGTTTTGCTTTTTGTATTAACGTTTTGTTAATCACTATTTTCACTCCATGTGCATTCAGATTACAAGTGATCATGTTGCAAACTTGAGTCCCTTGATCAGTTTTTAAATCTTAAGTGTCCACATGGCAGTACATTTAGAAAAATAGCATAAATCCTGAATTAACAGGCTTGCAGAGAGTGTATAATAAGTACGAATGCTGCAGTGGAGTCTGATGAGATGTTTTTTTTTTGCTGTGCTCACACACCGTGTATTCCCTACAGCCTTTATCGGTTTTTCGCTGTGGCTCCAGCTTCATTTGTTCTGCAGGGCCCGGCTGCCTCTCACACCTCCACCCGACTCTCTTTCTGTTGGGATCACTATGAATGACTGTGAATTTTAAATGCTGAATTAGAATCCCCGAGAGAAAAAGGCAGCGGGGCGCTTTACAGGCATTAGAGTGCTAATTTGTAATTTTCGAATACAAGCCCAATATATTCTTGCTGTAGGTTGGTCCTTCAACCCCTGAATGTTGATCTGCGGAGCAAAACCGAAAGTATTTGTGTGACCAACTATGAGTGAAAGTATGAGCAGATTAGTTTAAAGATATTTAGAGGATATTGTTCATATTACACTCCCTGTGGCGTAAATTCACAGCTCTTAGATTACTGTCAATCCTTGCTAATATGAGGCCAGTGCGTTTGGTATTGAGGTTAAGTTTATGTAATATAAATCCACTCTAAATCCCCTTTACAACACTGTGGTTCTGGGGTCAGGGCCGCATTAACCATTGGGCTAGGGGGGGCTGAAGCCCCGGGGCCCGAGGAAGGAGGGGGCCCGTGATTGGCTGTGGAGTAGCTTGACAGACATCGGTAGCGCCGATCGCCAAAGCCCCACCACGCCCCTCACCTTTTAGCGCTATTATTTTGTTTTTCAGGAGTTTTTCTATAAATTCCATGCATTACCATTTATCAGCTGATAGTGATATGACCATCAATATATCGGTGCATCATTTTTTTTTTTTAAATCAGTGTAATTTGAGGAACTGTTTTGCTTTTTGTATTAACGTTTTGTTAATCACTATTTTCACTCCATGTGCATTCAGATTACAAGTGATCATGTTGCAAACTTGAGTCCCTTGATCAGTTTTTAAATCTTAAGTGTCCACATGGCAGTACATTTAGAAAAATAGCATAAATCCTGAATTAACAGGCTTGCAGAGAGTGTATAATAAGTACGAATGCTGCAGTGGAGTCTGATGAGATGTTTTTTTTTTGCTGTGCTCACACACCGTGTATTCCCTACAGCCTTTATCGGTTTTTCGCTGTGGCTCCAGCTTCATTTGTTCTGCAGGGCCCGGCTGCCTCTCACACCTCCACCCGACTCTCTTTCTGTTGGGATCACTATGAATGACTGTGAATTTTAAATGCTGAATTAGAATCCCCGAGAGAAAAAGGCAGCGGGGCGCTTTACAGGCATTAGAGTGCTAATTTGTAATTTTCGAATACAAGCCCAATATATTCTTGCTGTAGGTTGGTACTTCAACCCCTGAATGTTGATCTGCGGAGCAAAACCGAAAGTATTTGTGTGACCAACTATGAGTGAAAGTATGAGCAGATTAGTTTAAAGATATTTAGAGGATATTGTTCATATTACACTCCCTGTGGCGTAAATTCACAGCTCTTAGATTACTGTCAATCCTTGCTAATATGAGGCCAGTGCGTTTGGTATTGAGGTTAAGTTTATGTAATATAAATCCACTCTAAATCCCCTTTACAACACTGTGGTTCTGGGGTCAGGGCCGCATTAACCATTGGGCTAGGGGGGGCTGAAGCCCCGGGGCCCGAGGAAGGAGGGGGCCCGTGATTGGCTGTGGAGTAGCTTGACAGACATCGGTAGCGCCGATCGCCAAAGCCCCACCACGCCCCTCACCTTTTAGCGCTATTATTTTGTTTTTCAGGAGTTTTTCTATAAATTCCATGCATTACCATTAGAGATTAAAATGTCACATTTGAATTTGGTTTACCAATCAAATGCATTTATTATATATTTTACTTTTCAACAAACTGTGCACGTAGCCTATCCATCAGGTGATCGCTGTGCCTAATGTCTGCATTTACCTCTCTTCACTTCATTCTGGTGTAATCTAGAAATGGTCATGCAAAGAACAATCTTCGATAAGTCAAAATGTAAACTATTCTAAAAAAAAAAAAAATAGTGAGAGAAAAAAATGAGGAGAGAGGGGAAAACATGAGTGAGTCACTAAAATCCACAGCTAGTTTATTTGACTAAAGCTGATGATGGAGTGGGAGTTGTGGAACCGCAAAATGGACCGGACGCATGGAGCAGATAAAAACACAGCGTTATCATCCCCACAGATTTTAGGTTAGTTTGATTATTAACTTGATAGATCTTGCTTTTTGTGTTTGAACAAACTCTATAGGCCTAGTATATTCGCTTATGGGTTGAGAAATTCATTTTGCGCGTCATGATGTAAGCTTTTTATTTAAACGCATTTGTAAGCATTGTGGTTTAAAAACTAATTTAACTGTTCAGGGACATTAAGCAGTGGGGCATAATTCATTTTGGCAAATGCGCGCGTTAAGACGTTTTCTGATACACAGCGCCTGACTAAACTAAGAGTTATTTTTCGTGCCGAAAAGAGTTAAGAGTTAACGTTTCGTGTTTAAACATTCGAATACACATAGTTATGTGTCAAAATGCCTGTGTCCTCATCAACACAGTCATTTGTGTCTTAAATGAACGTTAACAGTTAAAGATAAAGCATGTGCACTAGTTGGCTATTATGAGATCCTGGCATTATATGATGAGATTTTAAAGGGATATAGTTCACCCCAAAATTAAAATACTGTCATCATTTACTCAGTTTCAAGTTGTTCTGAACCTGTAGGAATTTCTTTGTTCTCCTCAACATATAATAAGATATTTTGAAGAATATTCATAACCACCAGAAAGTTTCTGGTCCCTGTTGACTCCAATAGTGTTTTTTTTCATACTATGGAAGTCATGGGGGCACAGAAACTGTTTGGTTACCAATAGGCTATTGTTCCAAATATATACGTTTGCATTAAACAGCAGAAGGAAGCTCATTCAGGTTTAGAACAACAACAACATAACTTTAATTTTTGGGTGAACTATTCCTCCAAAGCAGCCTAATATAGCTGCTGTTGCTATCTGTGTCAATAATGTAAATTAAACATTAGAAAGAAAATCACTCACTGTCCTTGACCGAATCACTTTTGTAAAATAATGTATATTGAATTTATGCAGTGAAGACTATTCAGTCTATTTGTAGTCTATTTATTTTATACAATATAATATTCCTTATTCAGTGCTTTAAGTGTTTGTAGGTCCATTTCTTTGTTCTATTGTAGTTCATGACTGATTACTTGTCTTCAGTAAGTTTGTTTTTACTTAGGCTAGTATGTTTTATTTTGTAATATTGGAATTGGTAACAAGAATTGTGAAATTCCAATGCATCAAAAAATTTAGATTGGATAAAAATCCTATTTTAAGCTATATATATCATTATTGTGATGGGGGCCCTGCAATAAGTCATAGCCCTGGGCAGGGGCAGATTTAGTGATTTGGGGGCCCCAGGCAAAATACAGGAATGGGGCCCTATACAATTTCACACATTTACAACCTTGAGGTTTCTTTCACTGTTTCTCGCTGCTGCACGACCGTGTCCCATAGTTGTGTCCAATCTTTTAGATTGTTCATGTACATGTTATAAATAAAGGATTTCTTTAATGTTGTAAATCCCTTGTTCATATTTAAACAGGTTTTAATAGTATTAGAGTAGGTTGGACACTAGGTGGTGCTTTGAAGTAATTTTCACTATGCAATTGTCTAATTCTAAACTTTAAAATATACATTTATTTTTTATTTATTTTAATTGCACATTTAAATTAAACTGAAGGAAATTATAAATTTACATGCTTAACGATTATTTCAACCAAACATGAAGTGTGCCTATGTGTAAAGTGACTGTGCATGGTCCTTCTTGGGTCTTTCACAAAAAAAAAAAAAAAGTATTTAAAAAAAAATAAAATAGGCCCTATATAATATGCACTGTTGCTTAGTATTAAAATTATAGCTTCAGATGCATGATATCTGTAGGGCCCTATGAAATCCGTTTTATTTTTCCCAAATTAGCCTAAGTTTTTGTATTCAGTTCACCAAGGCTGCATTTTTTAAAATCAAAGATACAGTAAAAACATGTTATATTGTCAAATATTATTGCAATTTAAAATAGCTTTTTCTATTTTAATATATTTTAAAATGTAATTTATTCCTGTGATGGCAAAGCTGAATTTTCAGCATCATTACGCCAGTCTTCAGTGTCACATGGTCCTTCAGAAACCATTCTAATATGCTGATTTGCTGCTTAAGAAACAGTTTTTATTATTATAAATATAAAAACAGTTGTGCTGTTTAATATTTTCTGAAATTATAAATAAAAAAACAAAACAATATAACTGTCTTTACTGTCACCTTTGAACAATTTAATGCTTCCTTGCTGAATTAATCTATTAATCTATTTAAAAAAAGTATGTTGAATGTAGTAATTATAGCTTCAGATGCATGATATCTGTAGGGCCCTATGAAATCCGTTTTATTTTTCCCAAATTAGCCTAAGTTTTTTAATTTTTTTGTATTCAGTTCACCAAGGCTGCATTTTTTAAAATCAAAGATACAGTAAAAACATGTTATATTGTCAAATATTATTGCAATTTAAAATAGCTTTTTCTATTTTAATATATTTTAAAATGTAATTTATTCCTGTGATGGCAAAGCTGAATTTTCAGCATCATTACGCCAGTCTTCAGTGTCACATGGTCCTTCAGAAACCATTCTAATATGCTGATTTGCTGCTTAAGAAACAGTTTTTATTATTATAAATATAAAAACAGTTGTGCTGTTTAATATTTTCTGAAATTATAAATAAAAAAACAAAACAATATAACTGTCTTTACTGTCACCTTTGAACAATTTAATGCTTCCTTGCTGAATTAATCTATTAATCTATTTAAAAAAAGTATGTTGAATGTAGTACCTTAACTGTAATGGTAGTCATAGCTGTTTCTTTCTTTCTTTCTTAATAAAGACAAAAAAAGAGGTATAATTCTTTACTCATTTTTTGCAATAATTTAATCTTTGCATAATACATTTATTAAAATCAACATTTATTGGTATTGTGCTCATGCTCTGAGACTTCTCCAAACATACATGCCAGTTTAATATATTTATATTACGTCTTATTAGGGCTTATTTTTACTTCATTCCTAGACTTTCTGGAACCACTGCAAGCTTCCATTTTGCAGCACTTCAGACAGTCAGTGGTGCTTCTCTCTAATTGGGTAACATTTGCCAACAGGGAAATTGTCTTAGCGCACAGAGAATGAAGAATCCCCTGCTTACTCGCCAGTACATAGTTAACCACAATATAGATTCATTATTTGCATTGAAAAACATAAAACCTAATTATTTCAAGATTATTGACGTTCCAAGTGTGTATTAGGGTCCTATAGTGGCGTTTCACTTGAAAAGCTTGACACACTAATTAGGTGAACCAAAGCCAGACTTAATGATGGGATGTGCCAGGATAAGTAGGGATACTTTTTGCTGTTTCTTTTAGTTTACACAAGGATAAGCAGGTAAAGTCATTACAGAGGTCCCATTTGGGCAACAAGCTAAATCCTTTAATTCCAGCATGTATCATTTTAGGCAATGTTGGGGAAAGTTACTTTTAAAAGTATTGCATTTACAATATTGTGTTGTAAATAATTACGTTACTTAGTTACTTCTATGGAAAGTAATTACTTTTGCACAAATGTTATGTTTATGTGAAGTCACTTTTGCTTATTAGTATGGTTGAATTGGATCATCGAAAGGTCAGCAGCAAAGACATTGTTTAATAAAACAGGATTAAATGCATAAAGGGTATTTGTATTATTTATTTACTATTTAACATATTACTGCAGGTCATATTATTTCGCATTTTATTGTTTTTATTCACTTTGAAGAATACTGAATCTGTGTTTGTGCAAGTGAGATGATTAAATGCATGTTCACATTTAATCCAGAAATGCCAAGTTCTGTCATGAAACTCTAGATGGTGCAGGCTGATGGGTCATTAACGCAAACTGATGCTATTCACAGCATTAAACTACTTGGCACAAGCTGATTGGTTCATGTTGCATACACAGCCAATGAACTTACTGCTGTACATTTAAATGGCTGGTTAGCATTCACTAGAGTATTACCCACATTAGAGAGTTACTTGAAACCCTCCACCTTCCCCAGCTCCACCTGTTTAGATCTGCTACGGGTTATTATATATGCTACTTGTGCAGCAGCAGTATGTCTTAAATACTCACAGCACCATATCGGCGTATGTGTTGGCAGTAGCAAGTTCCTGTACTTGTTTTACAGCAGCAGCAATAATCTAAAACAACAGCAATAACCAACAGCAGCAGCAATTCAGCAGCATAGCAGATCTTTTCCGCCACGTTCAAATACATCAACATTGTCAAGAGTTCCAAGAGTTGCCATGATAGAACTACAGTAACCATCATGTTTACACAGTGTCTCTGCACTTGCTCCCAATTTCTCTCAACATGGGGACAGGAGAGCTGTCAGTCAATAAATGGGAAAACAACGTAACTGGCACTACTTATTAGAAAAAGTAACTCAAATATTTTCTTGTAAATTTAAAAGTTATGTGTTCATTTTCCTAGTTACTTGAAAAAAAAATCTGATTGCATAACTTGCGTTACTTGTAATGTGTTACCCCAACACCGATTTTAGTTACAAGCTTTGTGACTAGAAGAATGAGGCAGCAACACTGAGAATAATGTCAGAAACAAAACATGCATCTATTTTCAGTTGAATATTTACATCTATCTGGGTTATGTCTACAGGTAAAGAATAAAAAAACACTCTGTGTCAGGGCTAGGCTAGGTTGAAAGGCAAATCTTCTAGAAAAGCTATACTCCTCACACACTTATGCACATCAAGGACAAGCAGTTCAATCTTCTGAGAAGAGATGATTCCTTAACCTTGTTTGTGGTGCTCATGATGGCATTGCCTCACAGTATGGATACCGGGAGGTCCCATATGCAATCATGAATATATTTCCCAAGGATTGACGTATTGTGTCTTAGTTTGGTTAACATAAGCAGGCCTTTCCAAGGTTCTTAACAAATGGCACTCTGTGTGGAGAATAATAAAAAGGAATATTACTTGACTTACCTACCTCACTGAGAATACACCTGTAAGATGAAATGATTTAACCAACGTCTGATCTGAATACAAACCACTATATGAATACGTTATAAGAAGGTGCATTGAAGAGCAGATGCACAATGGGAAATGGAGATACTAATAAAAGTCTGTAGATTCAGCAATCATTGTTTGGCTTCTTACATAAAAAAATATTAATCAAACTGGCCACAATAGGCAACGAGAGAATTCTAATTACAATTAAACAGATAAGATTTTTCATTCCTCCCTTTCTGCATTAAATGTAATTAACAGCATTGGCACTTTGGACCTTATCTATGTAAAGAAAATGTCAGTGGCTCAATAGAGTCCACTTTATGATGGTGATAGAGAAAATGTCGAGGATTATATTTTTATATTTGCTATCACCAAAAATAGTTGCCTGTATTTGTCATTCACAGGTATTGATAATAATAATTTGAGTAGAAATAAATGAATGCACAAATGCAAAATGAACTAAATAAAAAGATCCTTTTAGCCACATTTATTTATTATTTATGTGTTTGTTTATTTATGTATGCATTTATTTTTTTAATTTGTGCATTCATTTATTAATGCATTTATTTATTCATGCATTCATTTATGCATTTTCTGGATGGATTTTCAGGTCTGATATTTGTGGGAACATTTTTATTTGAACATGACAACATTTGTTAAACAGAGCTGTGATTACTTCACTATTATTCATGCCTGAAAACATAATCAAATTAGCCAAACTTTTTCATAAATAAACATGCATGTGTAGGGGCGGCTTTCAAATTCTTCAGAGATCTGTGGGAATTTATTCCATGTAGGCCTGCGGATGTCTGTAGCACAGTTAATGATGAAGTAATGTTAAGCTGTTCTTACACATGACTGTCCAAGTCTAGACTTGAGCTCTGAGTTTTAGGAATCCGTCTCTGCTCCCCTGCATCCGGATTTGCACTTCCGTTCTTTGCAACCATACACATCCTGTACAAGTTTGTGAACTATCCACAACTCAGCACTGGAACAGGACTAAAGGAAGTGTTATTCAGTTCCTCAGCTGAACCTGAAGGTATGGCCCTCTTTCATGCGGTGCCCCTACTGTCTAATGGGTAACAATGAACATGACAGGCAAGAAAATGAGAATATAAGGTTGTGTAAGGTGTCATTTAAGCTGCCAGTTTCCACTGCTGAAATGCTGTGGATGTGTGTCCGTATTTGCTATCATAAAGTGTTTATATGCAGGATCCAGGTAAGAAAACAAGTAAAAGCAGGAACCATGCTGAATCCATGTATATGAATACATACAGTATACTCACAGACAGCACTGTCATAGTAAGACAAAGAAGAAAGATGTAATTCACACAACATTTGTTTGATCGGTTTAACTTTGCTGATATTTGATTCATTTTAAATTCATTCAGTGTATTCTTACAGAACAGAAGCCTATTACATTATAAATACTATTGAAGTATGAGAATCAACCTGCTCCAGTCAACACATGCATGTCCATTGGCAAACCATTTGCGCGACCACTGCGTTTACGAGTCACTGAAAGCTCGATACAGGTTAGTGCAGTGCTGTGCTTTCATATAAGTTAAGTCCGTATAGCTTCAGTCACACTGCACTAATGAACGCATGACAGTTTATTCTGCATTTGTTCCTCTTAGCAAAAAAATAAATAAATAAGAGATTTTCAAGTTTCGATTTACAGAGTTCTTAACATGGCACACACAAATCACACTGACAGTGATGTGTGAGCTACAACACACACACACACACACACACACACACACACACACACACACACACACACACACACACACACACACACACACACACAGAGAGACAGACAGACAGACAGACAGAGGGGTGTTTAGTTGGGTCTCACTGTAAATCTGTCATTCAATGTCCAATTTAAACCTAATAATAATTAAACATTGAAAACGTCTCAGGTTACGTATGTAACCCTAGTTCCTCGAGGGAACGAGACGCTGTGTCGAGAACACTAGGGGAACGCCTTCAGTGACCCACGCTCTGAATCACATGTGAAATCAGTCCAATAGCTGAGCGGGACGTCACGGCGGATGACGTCATGAACGGGAAGCTATAAAAGCACGTGCGGCGGAGCCAGCGTCAGCTTCTAGGAATGAAGCAAGCGCCGGCAGGGACGCCGGAAGTATGGCACCGAGACGCAGCTTCTCGTTCCCCTGAAGGCGTTCCCCTAGTGTTCTCGACGCAGCTCGAGTTCCTGAAGAGGAACCCTGTTGCTGCATGATTTTGTCCCATTTCTCCCAAATAATGTAGCCGTCTTTAAAACTGTGGCACTCATAAAGTAACATTATTTGGACTCTTTCTAAAGAATAGTGGGATTTAATTTGGATGTTTATTTAATGTAATAATTACAATTAAATTAAATAAATTATAAATTATTATTATTTAATGTCTTTTCCTGGAAAAAAGACAACTGAAAATTGTCCTCTGTGGAATGTTCCAGTAGCTAACTATAGCCATTTCCTCTGTTCCTTAACCCTGTAGTCATTCATGAAATTATTTAAGGATAAATGCAATAGAACTGCTTTAGTATGTATTTCTGTACATCTTATATTCTCTTGTTAGCATGCAGACCTCATTCCAACTAACAATTTTGTATCTGTAATCAACAAAACCTGAGCTGTTGGTAAGGGTTGAAACACTGGTCAATCCACTGGTCAAGGTGAAGATTTTTTTTTCAGGTAATCAGCTTACTTCTCTTCAATCTCTACTAGACGTTTTTCTTCTTGAAATTTCAACCCTCTGGCAATATCCTCAAAGATTCTCTGTTTGTGGCTGAGCATGTGAGTTTAGAGAGGAATGTCTGTTTTATTTTTCTCTTTACTGTCGATCTTCAAAATGAAAAAAAAAAAAAAAAAAAAAAAAAAAAAAAAAAAATTTTTTTTTGGGGGAGGTTACCCTTTTTTATTACTG
>NW_015505680.1:840387-904617 GCF_001515645.1 Sinocyclocheilus grahami
TTTTTTTTTTTTTTCTCTTTACTGTCGATCTTAAAAAAAAAAAAAAAAAAAAAAAAAAAAGAATAGAATAGAATATTTTCTTCTGGAGACGGTTCACCTTTTATATCACTGTATTTCACCCTTTGAAAAAAAGAAATAGTTCACCCAACGATTAAAATTAGCTGAAAATGTACTCAATCCAAGATGTAGATGAGTTTGTTTCTTCATCAGAACAAATTTGGAGAAATTTTTAGCATTATATCACTTGCTCACCAATATATCCTTTGCAGTGAATGGGTGCCGTGAGAATAGGAGTTCAAACAGCTGATAAAAACATTAGAATAATCCACAAGTTACAAACACACAGCTTTTCACTTCACAAGATATTAACTGATGGACTAGAGTCATGTGAATTATTTGTTTATTATTGTGAGGTTTTTATCAGCTGTTTGGCCTCTCATTCTGATGGCACCCATTCACTGCTGAGGATCCATTGGTGAGCAAGTGATGTAATTGTAAATTTCTCCAAATCTGTTCCGATGAACAAACAAACTCATCTATATCATCTACATTTTCATATTTGGGTAAACTATTCCTTTATGACTAATTTTTTAGCCTATTATTATTATTATTATTATTACTATTATATATTTTTTTATGGTGGACCAACAACTGTTTCCCAAACAAGAATGCAGATTGCTTGTTATTCAGCAGAACTGAATCACATTGTTACAGGATCTGTGCAAAACAGAAAAACAGTCACAGCAATCTAATAGCCTGCCTCCATTTATCAGGTAATATGCCCAGTTTTGAGGCAAATTTGATACCGGTACATCTATAACTCTGAAATTAGAGTGTTTGCTTCAACATTAGAAGATATTATCATACTAATGAAGTATGAATATAATCAGGGTTTGAAATTAACTTTTTCACTCACCAGCCAATTTGGCTACTAAATTTTTAAGTTACCGGCCATTCATCATTTCTTCTAGCCAAAAAAATTAAACAAATAAATTATGAAAAAAGGGCCAGAGGTAAGCCAACAGCTTGAGGCTGTCCACACTGGATGCGACAAAGTGACCATTGCAAATCATTTGTACTTTGTCAAACAGTAGGCCTACGTCATAAATAGAACGAGGCATCAGTTTACTGTTGGGGATTTATCGTGCTGTGCTGTGCCACATCCAGTGTAGGCCGTATCACCGATTATACCGATTATGGGTTCTATAGTATTTTGTCGCATCTGGTGTAGACACGATGCGAGTCTTCAGGCATTTTTTGACTTTTCGTTATTGCTTCAATGCAAAGGAAACCAGTGCGCCCGCCACGCCATTATTTAATGCGTAGTGACGGTACAGGGCTGGACTAGGGTTAAAATTTGTCCCTGGACAAATCCAGCCTACCCGGCCTTCAAGGTCCCCTGTGAATGTTTTGCTGTGTTATAGGGCCTTCAACTGGAGTAAGTAAATAAATAAATAAATGAGGACAAAAACAAATAATTACAAAACCATTTTGGTTACCCTTGATTTCTACTGTATGGACAGACATTTCTTGAATTTCTCAAAATATCTTCTTTTATGTTCCACAGAAGAAAGAAATTCATTTGTAAATGGAAAACACCTTATTTATAAGTGTCTCTAAATTACAGAGACACTGGTTTTTATCTTTAATCAGGCTCTTACTGAATTAACATTTTACTTAAATTAAAATTAATTAGAATTAAACATTTAAAGAGACATAAGCTATTAAAGTTAGTTTACATTGCAGTTTGTTTACATGCATTTGACCTTGTCATGGCTGTTTTCAGGCAGAACCTTTAATGTTGTCATATCACACAACTGTATAACACAATTCTGTGTCATTTCTGAATGGATCGAGCGATTTGCGCTGTTTATCTCTTATAAATCGTGGCGGAAGCGCAGCGCTGTGTGGGAGCCTGATCCCGCTCTGCTTTAACGCGCGGCTGGCGGATGCACCGGGTAGCACCGCTTCACACTTTTGGAGTACTTGATTTTTGCAGTTTCGCATGGGCTGTAATTTAAAAACAGCGCCTAATATGAGGTCTCCCTCGCTTCGGCGATCGGCCCACCGGGAATATCCCGGTGCTCCCGATGGCCAGTAGCTACATCGCTGGGTATGTTCAAGTAAGCTAGATGCCAAGATGCTGCGCAATTAGGCTTATTTAATATATCATGATGAGTCTCGAGTTCAGTATTTACACTAAATCTGTGCAGATTTGGCTTACATGAACTTCCTCATGAAATTAATTAGTAAACATAATTTACGAAAATTAACCTGCCGAATTGGCTAGTGATTTGACAGCGTTACCCGCCACAGCTGATTTATACCCGCATTTGGCGTGTTGGCGGGTGTTAATTTCAAACCCTGAATATAATTTAACAGTGAAAACGAACATATTTTGTGTTGTTTTGGAGAGATTAAGGCAGAAGTAGATTTTGCTAGTGGAACAAATTACCTACAGATCAAGCCAAATTTGGTTCCTGGCCTTTCTGGAGATAGTCAAAATGAATAATTTATGTGGAAGGACAGAAACCTACTCATTACTCTGCTCAGTCAAAATGAGGAGGGAAAAAACATAACCACTAGATGATTCAAGGTGGCACAAAATTGGGTTTTTAATTAAACGCTTGATTACCTCCTATTAATTGGAATTCAGTTAAAATAAATGCCTGGGACTAATGTTTTAACCTCCCCGAAAGTGAGGTTTCCTGTAAATGATCTAGAATAAAACCACTTCATTTGTATGTATGCGTTATCTCTACTTAACCTTTATGTCACATAGAATACTGTTTTGTTTATAAAAAGAGAAGCTGTTATGAACATAACACATGCAAACCATATAAAACATCAAATAATGTTCAAATAATTCAGTAATTCCACTTTTCACCAGATATGTCTGAAACTAGATTGAGCTCTTGTCTAATATACATACTAATGGTTTCAGCAGTGGTTTTCAGTTAAAATATCTATCATCGATTAACAACCTCAAAGCCTTCTTATTTCTAGAACCCAACTGTTGTGTATTTATTTTACATTCACAGCAATGTACCATGGTTTTGTACTTAGCTACTTGTTATATGGTATTAGGGGTAGAGGACATCCTCATTCTGGAGAGCATACTGTATATATTATTTAAAAAATAGTTTAATCAGCTTTAAAGAGTACACTAGCATATACAGTATGGTGTCTTAAGCTAAAAGACTAAAAGGACTAAAATCCTGAAATCTCCCAATTTAATTTCATAGCATGTTTACAGTAGACTCGTAGAAACAGTCACTTCATAAACAGTTGAATTCCTGCATTTAACTTCAAATAAGCTGTATATAAGCAGAAGCCTATACAACAAAACATGCACAACACCAATCTATCATTCAGTTCAAATGCATAAAAGATCAGTCTGACACGTTTCCATGTGTGAGTATATCTGATTCAAAAACCAAATGTTTCCACTGAGACAGAGCTGACTTTGTATGTGCTTGTGTGTGAATGTTTGTGTTTGTCCGATGCAGAAAAATGACTGGTTCCACTGAGACAGAACTGGCGGTTTATTGAGTTGATGATTTACAGGTGCATCTCAATAAATTAGAATGTCTTGGAAAGGTTAATTTATTTCAGTAATTCAACTCAAATTGTGAAACTCGTGTATTAAATAAATTCAATGCACACAGACTGAAGTAGTTTAAGTCTTTGGTTCTTTTAATTGTGATGATTTTGGCTCACATTTAACAAAAACCCACCAATTTACTATCTCAACAAATTAGAATATGGTGACATGCCAATCAGCTAATCAACTCAAAACACCTGCAAATGTTTCCTGAGCCTTCAAAATGGTCTCTCAGTTTGGTTCACTAGGCTACACAATCATGGGGAAGACTGCTGATCTGACAGTTGTCCAGAATACAATCATTGACACCCTTCACAAGGAGGGTAAGCCACAAACATTCATTGCCAAAGAAGCTGGCTGTTCACAGAGTGCTGTATCCAAGCATGTTAACAGAAAGTTGAGTGGAAGCAAAAAGTGTGGAGGAAAAAGATGAACAACCAACCGAGAGAACCGAAGCCTTATGAGGATTGTCAAGCAAAATCAATTCAAGAATTTGAGTGAACTTCACAAGGAATGGACTGAGGCTGGGGTCAAGGCATCAAGAGCCACCACACACAGACGTGTCAAGGAATTTGGCTACAGTTGTCGTATTCCATTTGTTAAGCCACTCCTGAACCACAGACAACGTCAGAGGCATCTTACCTGGGCTAAGGAGAAGAAGAACTGGACTGTTGCCCAGTGGTCCAAAGCCCTCTTTTCAGATGAGAGCAAGTTTTGCATTTCATTTGGAAACCAAGGTCCTAGAGTCTGGAGGAAGGGTGGAGAAGCTCATAGCCCAAGTTGCTTGAAGTCCAGTGTTAAGTTTCCACAGTATGTGATGATTTGGGGTGCAATGTCATCTGCTGCTGTTGGTCCATTGTGTTTTTTGAAAACCAACGTCACTGCACCCATTTACCAAGACATTTTGGAGCACTTCATGCTTCCTTCTGCTGACCAGCTTTTTGAAGATGCTGATTTCATTTGCCAGCAGGATTTGGCACCTGCCCACACTGCCAAAAGCACCAAAAGTTGATTCTGTCAGGACCACTATCGTCAAAATGATAGATACTTAGCATAAAGTTTGGTTTGGCGGTATGGTTCTGTTCTGGGCAAAAAACCTCCCTGCCCATCCATGCAGCCTGTCATGAATGAGCAGGGAGAGCAGCAATAATAACCCCCCCAGGGTTAACAGAACAGAACAAGGCAGATATCATTAATGTACTCAATGATATTTAAGTGTAACACTTTATTCAAGATAAAGGAGTCTGATTAGCAAGGAATATCAGAAAGCTAAGTCCTGACTGTGGCAAAAGGTGGAGCTGGGGATGGAGGAGGGTAATTAAAAGAACCAAAGACTTAAACTACTTCAGTCTGTGTGCATTGAATTTATTTAATACACGAGTTTCACAATTTGAGTTGAATTACTGAAATAAATGAACTTCTGCACGACATTCTAATTTATTGAGATGCACCTGCATGTGCTTGCTGCTGCCCTTTCCACATCCTACTCTAAGAATGCAAAGTACAGGTAGGCTGCAGCTTTATAGGGAGCTCCCGCAATTTGTTTGTGTGTGTTTCTCTCTGTGTGTGTGTGTTCATATCCTTGGCTGAAATTCTGATGCAACATTGTGCCTCGGGCAGTCAGGACTATATTCTCAAATCCAGGCAGTTCATCACTGACACCTTGGTAGACATCTTAGCAGAGAACTGCTCTGACACTCTGTATGTGCAGGGGCGAATGTGGCCTCGTATGTCCATCAGCATAAGTGTATTTATACAGCATGCATACCATAATATGAAGGGTTTTCTGTATGTGTCTCAACACCCATGTACAGTAGATATCATGGGTATGCACAGATCCTTCTCATGTGTTTCTGTCTAGTTTCTCTAAAAAAAGGTTCTCTTGCTACATTTTTAAATAATCTGTATTCACATCTGTTGGCCTCAACAGCAGAATTAATAAACAAGTAATGTTTTACCCTTTTGATATTACTCCTTTTATTAATGTGGGTAGTTGACATTTCATACTTTTGGGATGTTGACTTGTCCTGCAGTTTCATGTGCATCTGAAACTACTCTTGTGTAATTAGTATACAATTTACTGAGAGGCTATATATTTGTGACCAGTGACCAGCACCCAAAATATGCACTTTGCCTTTTATACTACCGTTCAAAAGTTGGGGACAGGTTTTTTTTTTTTGTATGTGTGAGGAAAATAATATTTTATACTTTAATTCAGCAGTAATGCATTAAATTGATCTAAAGTGACAGTAAAGACATTTATGATGTTACAAAATATTTCAATTTCAAATAAATGCTGTTATTTTATACTTTTTATTCATCAAAGTATCTATATATTCTACAAAAATATTAAGCAGCACAACTGTTTTCAACATCAATAATAAGATAATGTTACGTCAGAACCATTTTTCTATGTCTCTTGAGTAATTTGGCAACACTAATATTTTTATGTTAATTAATTTAGTTAATTAATTAATTTATATTTTGCATTGGAATTGGAGAAGAAAGAAGAGCGAATTAGCAATAAATGCATCCCAAAACTACAGTATGTGCAGATAAGATTCCATATAGCAAGTTTTATTTAAACAACACATGGTATTGCACTTTTTACAATATTGATAGTCATGCGGTCTGTATCTGGCTATAACATTATAGCATGAGCTTTTTTGGCATTTTATTCTTTATATTCCAAGATGGAATCCACAGATTTACTGAGAAAGACTTGCCTGAACAGGCAATGTGTTCAGGATAACTTAAAGACTATTATTATTATTATTTTAGAATAGCTACATTCTATTGCTAGGTTGTCATATTTCAAATAATTATCAGGACAAAGCTTGTAGTCTCATTCACAACACAGGATTTGCAGAAATGAAAAGATCTGTGAATCTGATACTCATATTATTCAGTGGCAGAACATTCCAAAGAGAAGGAACATTTTCCAACTCAGAACTTGGATATTTTTGTTACCAAAGCCGAATACAAACTTTCTACTTTGTGCATTAATCTCTAAATTTCCTTTTGTCAAGTTGTTTTTCTATTTGTGCAGGCTGTGCTTATTGAGAGCCAGGTCTTTGATATACCCCCACATTGAGCTGTGCAGTAAAAAAAAAAAAAAAAAAAACATCTAATGAATACTCTGCATTTATACTGATGGAAAACTTCTACCAAGGGATTTATGAAGCCTATTGAAATTTGCATGATTTGCAAGGGGCCACATAATGTGAAACAATTCACAGTATCAGTGCTTCAACCTTTGGCTCTCTGTTGGGTATATTAATTCATTGATGGTAGACAACATTGAGTTATGGCTAAAAAGATCAAAACATATATCTTTCAAATATTGAAGAAGTGTATGCCTCCATTACATTAATGAGTCTGTGTGAAAAAGGCTGACTGAGGGAGAAAATGCTTTCTGAAATGACAGGGAAGGCAAAAAGTTTGAGTTACCAAGAGTTCTGTGCTGTTCCAACATAAAAGTGCATGTCAGAAGAACGTCACGTGTCTGCAGGAAGTTTCTTCACTTCAGAGCCGTACATTGAAAATAGGCTCATTAGTTTTCATTTTTTAAATAAATCACAGTTGTGCTAATATTCAGAACGGCAGAAATATATAATTTAATGTGACCGAATCAATGCATTAGGTTACAAACAAAAGTAGGTTTAGGAAACAAGTCATTTTTAAGGGATAAATGAAGTAAAAAAAAAAATTAACACTTTTTACAGTTCACGGTACATCGAAGAAACAGATTAAAAGTAAGGTGTTGTCAGAAGTTCAGAGTTTAAATGAAGAGGTGGATTCAAACCTTACAGCATTAACTTTACATGCTACAAGATTCACTTGTACTGTCATCTCAAAATGTACCTGTGTACCAACAAAGTAATTTCAGGCTCATGAAAACAAGCTTTACAACGAGATATTTACCCTCCCAGACTCTGTGCATCAATGTCCTTAAAGCCTGAAATTCCATTCATTTTATATATTGCATATACTTCTGCAGAAGCTTGAAGTCAGGGTGATTTAAACTTGGTTTAGAAAAAGTTTCATTGCCAAATTCTTGGAAAACTGCTGCACTCCCTGAACTAATCAGAAAAGACTGTTACTATGGATTCTTTTTGTATGTTTTTGAATATTTTGTAATCATGGAATGAGCAGATTTTCCCTCATGAAGGATGTTAAGTATACAGTCTTGTACCCTTGTATTATTTCAATTTTCAAAATACATTTTTTTTTCAAATAAAAAGTTTAAGAATTCTCTGTAATTCTCAGAGCTGGCTGGTTTCGTTTAAAGCTTAGAACTCTTTTGAAATGCATATAGAGAAAATTCATGGAAAATACTCGGATTGGAAAAATGCCTGAAGCCAAGGCTGCTGTAATATTGGGCAGTCACTGATGTGCTTAACAACCCTGTCAGGCACATCTCAGCTGTTCTAACTCTGAGACCTAACCATGTGCAACACGATAAAATGCCAAGTGATGGATCCCATGTTCTCCATGTTATTCAAAATTGTGACCCTAACTAACTATGACAAGTAGTGATTGACAAGCCAATTGTTGTTTTGTGCTATATTTTTTCTTGTATTGTGTGTTTCACCCACATTTAACTGTGATTGGTCTACATAACTGATTGGCTGTGATTTTGTTGCTTTGCAGCAGTGTTTGTAACCAGGCAATATTTAAACCTGTCAGTATATCAGTATATCTATAGTATATCTATCTATCTATCTATCTATCTATCTATCTATCTATCTATCTATCTATCTATCTATCTATCTATCTATCTGTCTGTCTGTCTGTCTGTCTGTCTGTCTGTCTGTCTGTCTGTCTGTCTGTCTATAAATTTTTAATAATTTTTTTTCAATTTAGCACTGAGCTAATGTTGAGGATGTGTTAACATCAAGATAATCAACATCAGAATGATTTGGCTTTTTCCTGTCAGTGGTGTTCTTGAATATCTAAGGCACAAGAGTGACAGGATAATGAACCTATTTTACTGCATTTCAGTTTATTTATATCTGAGGGTTCTTCAGTAAAATGTCAACAAATGATGAATGACAGGGGAAAAAAACATTTTAGCATTCTGGAACTAATTGAAAATGCTGTCTATTTAACAGTTTAGCTGTCAAGAGTTGAGTAGAGACAGTGTCTTTATGCTGCAAAAGTGACGTATATGCCACTTAATTGGATGAATGCAATTACACAGAAATGTAATGATATGAGATTATAGAACCATGAAATGATGCATAGAAAAATGTATTAAAAAGTTTAAAAAATACTCTTGTCTAAAGCAGCAACAAAAACAAACTCAATTGTAGAATTCAATCAATTTGAACTGGTAAGAATTTATCACAAATTAACCACATTTAATTAGCCAGATTAAATAAGTACATACATAAATACACAAATAAGTACATTAGTAGTTGTTAAGTAATGATATTCACTTAAGCATCATATTAAACTGTCTGGTTCGGCCTTATTTGCCATCTTGCAAATAAGTTGTCATCCAAACAAGATCCAATTATTCAATACCAATCCTCCGACAATTGAATGAATGAATGAATGAATGAATGAATGAATGAATGAATAAGATACATCTACAAACTAGCAGGGATTTCACTACCTTTTCCTACACATAACATGCAATGCAAAACAGGATGCTTTCCACCAAGGTAATTTGTTATGTCATGCTGCTGTTTTAACATGATAAGGCACATGTAACAATATTCAGACTTTTTGGTTTGTCAGTGGGCTTGTTTAATTCAGTGGAAATGAATGCGCTTGTGCTAGCATTGTTGTTGCTAGGACTCAAATGGAACACAGCTAGCCCAAGTTTGTATAGAGGTAATAATTCATGCTGAAGTTCTGTCAGTAGACAAACAAATAATTGGGTCCGTTCTAGAGCTCTGTGTCACAGGGTGAAACATGATTTAGTATGAATACTTTCTGGTTTCTGTTTAGTTCTGCTAACTTCCTGCTGTGCCAATAATCACATACTGTACATTTGGTCTGTTCACAAAAACAAGTATGAAAACTCTACATTAGAAGACTAAGAAACACAGAAAAGAAACATGCTGGTTTGTCATTGTATTGAGCTAAAGAATATTATCCATTATAAATTAATTGTGAGAATTTAGTTTATTTAGAGTGAGGCAATGAACTCAATTTTATAATAATGATGAAGAAAAATCATCTTTGACTCATTTATCTGGCAAAATAATTTTTTCCCCCCTTCTTCCTACCAATAGTGCAGCGGCATGAAAATATCCTCTAAATTCTTCACATTGAGGGATGATGGTGGTTATGCTTTATATCATGTTGGTGTATGCTTATAAGTTGTGTTATAGTTGTAGAAACCGAGCAGTTACAATGGGCTTAACTCTAATTCCCCCTTCTTCCTACCAATAGTGCAGCGGCATGAAAATATCCTCTAAATTCTTCACATTGAGGGATGATGGTGGTTATGCTTTATATCATGTTGGTGTATGCTTATAAGTTGTATGTTATAGTTGTAGAAACCGAGCAGTTACAATGGGCTTAACTCTAATCTATAATATTTGGTTCAGCACCATCACTTTCCCTGCTGTGGCTATTCAATGCAATCTATTGTTAATTCACACAGAAGGAGACTTCTGATTAACAGGGTCCTTGTGGACCACCAAGCTCCTCGCTACACTCATGCAACTATTTTTAATTAGGACACAACACTCAATTATACATTTCTCAGAAATTCATTAGAATTCAAGTGGCCTTGAGCCTGTGTCCCCGTTTATTTCCAATAGGTGGCTTTACACCAGGGCAGTCAATCGATTCAGAAGTAGAGATCCTCTGCTGCTGCATGTGGCCAAACGCTGGGTAGGTGGGTGTGTGTGAAAAGAAAAGGAGCTTTTTGTGGTCATTTTGTGTAATTTACAATATTTTAAATCCCAGTGCAGTTTACCTTAAAAATACCAACTGTAAAGCAGAGCAATTCACTCAGGCTGGGCTGTTGATTTGTATTGCTTATAATTTTATAGTTGAAAATCAAAATAAAGTTTCCTCGTTAGAATGATTTTACTTGGTATTTGTATCTTGTTTGCCAGTACAAATATCTGAAATGTTTTTAATTCAAGATATGTTTAAGACAAAAATTACTTAATATATGTAAAAAAAAAAAAAAGAAAAAGAAGAAGAAGAAAAAAGTGCCAGTAGGTAAGAAAACAAACAAACAAACTGAAAATATATCTTAATTTAAGAATGTTTAAGTATTTGTACTGGAAAACAAGACAAAAATACAATATTTTAATATAATTTTGAGACAGAACTATTTTTCTGTGGAACATAAACAAAGATATTTTGAAAAATATATATTTTCCCCTCCAATCAGTGAAAGTCAATGGAATCCAATATGTGGTTTTGGTCCCTTTTGGCCTTTATTGTCTGGACAAAAACATTCAGAATGCCCTTCAGCTGAGTGAGTAAATGATGACAGAACTTTCTTTTTTGGGTGAACTATTTCTTTAAAGAAATAGCCACTGTAGGAAAATGTGGCCTTGGAATTCTGGAAATGTCCTCCTGTACTTGTATAGTCGAGTGCATCCTTAGGATGTTGTCTTGTGCAATAGGACTGCTCCTTAAGGTCAGTCCTTAGATGTCTGTCTTCTGTGAACAGTTTTGGCTAAAAGGGAATAAATTCAGAAGTATTAAGTGGAAAAGGCTGTTGAGGAGTGATATGCAGGTGTTGTAGGCTACTTGCTGCTATCCAACATCAAAGACATCCTTCAATCCTTACCTTTTAGACAAGAATGTTTGCCTATTTACCTGACACGCAAAAGTAATGTTAGGCAGCTTTGATATTATTCCAACACAAATTGTGCGATTCTGTTTGTTGACATCAGCCAGTGGCAGGTATCTTCAGTATTTAGTCAGGTCCAAAAGTCGGGACCTCTAATGAAAATACTTCCATCTCGAATTTCTTGTGATTTAATACACATTATTTCATGCTATTAGCATAAAAATGAGTGAAAATTTGACAGAAAAATTAACATGAATTTCATAATGCCTTAGTATTTGGTTTGTCAACAGTCAAGCTGCATGAACTACACAAGTTTGTCAAACCTGGGGTCGGATTAGTAAAACATTCCTAGAAAAACTGACATTTAAGAAAAATTTGTAATAATGAACATTTTATTGTTTTTATCTAAAAAAAGCTGTGTAAATAATCTGTTAAAGTTAGGATAACCTCCAACCAACCAACCAACTAACCAACTAACTAACTAACTAAATAGTTCTTAAAGGATTTGAGAACTTAAAATTGTTTCATTCTCCAGCATGATTGGAGATGATCCAATGGAATGGAAAAACATTTGATTAGTGACTTAAAAATATTGCAAACTCTGACATATTCCCTATACATTTATATCATAATGTTTCTTAGTTCAAAGTTTTTTCAGAAAATCCAAACATCTGAAACCATATTAGAAATCTGGGAATATAATCGAATTTAAATCTGAAAATAAACTGAAAGCTTTACTTTCAGTTCAGATTTAAATTCGATCATATTCCCAGATTTTTAAATATGGTTTCAGATGTTTGGATTCCACCATCCTCATTACACAATAGCTTCCTCTTCTTAATGCATTTGAGACTTTCCTCAACAAGTCAGTAAGAACAAAATGGGATGAATCCGATCCTCTTCACATAGCCATCTATATGTGGACATTTAATCTACCCTTCTTGAGGCTTTCAGTATTGTACAAACACCAGAACATACCCACAGCTTACCAAGAAGACAATGAAAAATATGAGCTTATAGAGTTTTGGCTCAGTGAGTGATGAAAAAGAGGAAAAATGTGTGCGTGCACAGGTTCTCAGATGCCTGCGAGAGAAATCCATCCACAGCATGGGATCAAAAAGAGTGAGAGAAAAAAGAGGAAAGGTGAAGAATCATAGGATGAATCTATCTCTCCAGCACACAGAGGAGATGAAACAATCGATCCTTTGCTCTTGAGCACAGCCTGTAGATGATGATGAACCTTTGCAGAACTTTCCTGCTGGCCACAGCACTGCGGCCCTGTTCATCCCAGTCCCCAAACCCAGCCGACTGCAACCCATCATTCTCTGACAGCCTGCCTCTATGCTGCTTACAGCCCATTCTCGCCTCTCGCTGCACTCTGATATACAGGGCTGGAGAGAAACTTCAGGAGATGATCTCGCAATTGAAAGCTTGTTTAAAGGGACTGTTTAGCCAGAAATGAAAATCTATCTTCGATTATTCACCCTCAAAATTAAGTGGAAAGGTCAAGTGTTGTTACTGTAGGGTAATGTTGAATTTCAGTCACAGCATCAAAGCTCAAGACAGTATCAAACATTTTGGATATGATCAGGCACATTTGGTCTCGCTTCACTTGCCCAAAGAGATTATCTGATATGATAATGACATAAATTGCGAATCAGTGGAGCCTGCATGGCTGATATTACGATAAAAGTGTCCATTACTTTTCAAGTGTATGTCATAATTTTCTGAGAGGATGGTGTGAAATGAAAGGCTGCGCATGGCCAAAGAAATGTAATCATATTTTTGTAGCATTTAAATGATTTTCATCCTTGTCATTTTAAAAGAATGTGTCTGCTTTTTGAACCAGTAGGCCTTGTTGCTCAGGATGTTCTGCAAGTTTTTCTTCTCTCTTCAAATCACATTTATATTTAATTTTCAGTTTCTGCAGGTGTGCACTATGACAAATTCATTCCCTTTAGCTAAACTTTAATATATGCTTTCTGTGGGACACCCTGAAGACACAAATACACAATCAGGCTGATTCACAAAGTTACTCCATGAATCACATTCTTGCAGTGCTCCTGCTCTTATTTTGCCGAGCTTTTGCGTGACAGGGAATTGAAGAGTTTATTTATTCGGCTGACATTTACTCTGTCATGCACATTGCAGGGACAGTTTAATGTTTTCAAATAGAAGCAAACACCTCAGCTTAAACAACTCAATTATACATGGTTATTCAAAACACTTACTTATATGTGTGTGTGTGTGTATGTATGTATATACACTCACAGTCCACTTTATTTCTGTAGGTACGCCTTGTTAGCACTGGATTGGACCCACTTTTGTATTCAGAACTGCCTTAATTCTTCATGGCATAGATTCAACAATGTGCTGGAAACATTCCTCAGAGATTTTGGTTCATATTGACATGACAGCATCATGCATTTGCTGCAGATTTGGCTGCATACCAATGACTTGAATCTCTCATTCCACCACATCCCAAAGCTGCTCTATTGGATTGAGATCTGGTGACTGTGGAAGTCATTTGAGTATAGTGAACTCATTGAGATGAGTTGAGTTTTGGGATATGGTGCGTTATGCTGCTGGAAGTAGCCATCACAAGATGGGTACACTGAGGTCATAAAGGGATGGACATGGTCAGCAACAATACTAAGGCTGTGGCTTTTAAACAATGCTCAACTGGTACAAAGGGGCCCAAATTGTGGTAAAAAATGTCCCTCTAACCATTATACCACCAGCAGCATGAACCATTCATACAAGGCAGGATGGATCCATGCTTTAATGTTGTTTGCACCAAAATCTGACCCTACCATCCGAATGTCGCAGCAGAAATCGAGACTCATCAGACCAGGCAACCTTTTTCCAGTTTTCTGTTGTCCAATTTTGGTGATTCTGTGTGAATTGTAGCCTCAGTTTTCTGTTCTTAGTTGACAAGAGTGGCACCCGGTGTGGTCTTCTGCTGCTGTAGCCCATCTGCTTCAAGGCTCAATGTGTTGTGTATTCAGAGATGCTCTTCTGCATACCTTGGTTGTAACAAGTTACTTGATTTACTGTTGCCTTTCTATTAGCTTGAACAAGTCTCAACATTCTCCTCTGGCATCAACAAGGCATTTTCACCCACAGAACGGATGCCTACTGGATATTTTCTCTTTTTCGAACCATTCTCTGTGAACCCTAGAGATGATTGTACATGGAACTCCCAGTAGTTTGGCAGTTTCTGAAATACTTAGACCAGCCCGTCTGTCACCAACAACCATGCTATGTTCAAAGTCACTTAAATCACCTTTCTTCCCCATTCTGATGCCTAGTTTGTACTTCAGCAGATTGTCTTGACCACATCTACATGCCTAAATGCATTGAGTTGAGCTGCCGTGTGATTGGCTAATTAGATATTTCCGTTAACGTGTAGTTGAACAGGCTCATGTACTAGCCATCACAAGATGGGCACGCTGTGTTCTATTCTTAGGGTCAAATACATTTTTTTCTTCAGTGTTTTTTCCTGTTCAAATATGTCTGTGTTTTCGTTTGTTTTGTTAGAACAAGCTTTAATGTGGACTTTAGCTCCTGCCGTTCTTTTATCTCTGCCTCCCAGTTTACCTTTATCAAAGCCTTCCTCAGCACAGACTGCTCTGGATTACTGTGTGTGTGTGTGTGTGTGTGTGTGTGTGTGTGTGTGTTGACCTCACGTCTGATTGTCTGGGTGTGGGCTGAAAACAGTGTTGTGGTGGACTGGTATGTTTAAGTTTGCATGAAATAGCACTTGATTTCACATCCAACTGCCTTTCATAAAGCAAGCAGCAAAACATGACTGTACACTCAAATGTGTTCGCTGAAGGTACTGGTACCCACCTAAACAATGTTTGACAGAATATCTGCAAATAAAAATGGGACATACGAGATTGGTTAGGCTAGGTTAGGCTGTCTTTGATTGAAGTAAATATCTAGCTGAACAAAATATTTTTCATTTTCAGACATGTCAACTATCAAACTGTATTTAGAATACAACATTAATTACCTATGAGTTACACTATTTGTCAAACAACATGTTTGAATGTTGACTGATAGAAAATGATGACAAGCTGTACAGGAAAATGTCAACAGTGGGTTGTTCAGCTGTGATGTACCTCATACATTTTGTAAGGTTTGTCTGTCAAAAAATATACTGTTGTGGGGTTTCTTGCCTTGTTCGTTTTGATGTCTCAAAATGTAATCAAAGTAGGTTTTGACACTCGGATTCTTGACGAGACGTGAGCTGTTGTCAACCAATAAAGTGTTATCTGTAGCACAACATGTCAGGCTTCATAAAACATGTTTGCTCTTGCCAAACTGGCAAGAAAAATAAATTAATCTTTAGGCTTTGATTTCTATCTGGTGTAGTTTGGGGAGCCTATTGGGCTTCAATAATCTGCAATCAATATCTGACAGGCCCTGACACTGATATAGTTCTCCAGCTGGAATTCGTCGACTGTGACACAAAAGGGTTATCGCAATGACATGACTCTGACTAGACACTGTTTCACTGACCTGAAAGATAAGACAGATCTGCTGAATACATACAAGTGCATTTATGAACACTGACTGTGTAAATGGACAATGTCGATTTTGAATAGCATCAATGTGACTTATAAATCTTTAATTCTGTATAAGTCATCATTCTTTTCAGGGCAAGCATTTACACCGAACAGACCTAATATGTCAGTCTATATTTTATGTAAATAAATAACTAAATGTAATCTTTTTTTGTATGGCTGTAAGTTTAATCTATTCATTTAGTACGGTTAATTATTAAAAGTAATATGATACAAGATGGATGCATTTAATCATGCACCTTGACGCATAAATACATTCTGTGATACAAATTTTGCAATTTTTTCATTAAAATAAATACCACCTGATACTGGTTTTTCATACATACACACACACACGCACGCGCACACACATTAAACTGATCTAAATACACATTTATACTGTTCCAAAATATTTCTTTCAAATAAATGCTTTTTTTCAACCTTTCTGTTAATCAAAGAATCCTGAAAAATGTATCAGTTTCCACAAAAATATTAAGCAGCACAACTGTTTTCAACATTGATAATAATAAGAAATGTTTCATGAGAACCAAATCAGCATATTAGAATGATTTCTGAAGGATCGTGTGATACTGAAGACTGGAGCAATGATGCTGAAAATTCAACTTTGCCATCACCGGAATAAACATAATTTTTTACATATATTTAAGTAGAAAACGGTTATAAATTTTAATATATGTAATATAATTTAAATTGTAATAATATTTTACAATATTACTGTTTTTACTGTATTTTTGATCAAATAAATGCAGCTTTGGTGAGCATAACTTCAAGAACATTTTAAAAAATCCCCAATCTTTTGATCAGTAGTGCACATTCTTTTTAAAGTTTCTTTATTTCTGGAGCTTCCCCCCCCCATAAAATATCAATAATGTGATTAATTCTGATCAGGATTTAATTAATTAATTAATTAATTAATCAGTCACTCAGCATATCATGTAATTAATTTGATTACATTTTTGAATAAGTTGAAAGCCCTAATATTTTGTCATTTCCCCCAACCTGAAAAAAGTATAGTTTTTAGACAGAACGTTTCATTGATTTCTTAATGTCAATTTCCGACCCCACATTAATCCATTACTAATGAGCTGGAATGGCAGCAGAAAAAATTAGATTAGACAACAAACCAGTCTAAGTACACCTCCAGGTGTTAATTTGTTCATTAAACATTCACAAGAGCAGGGTTAAACAGTATTTTAGTACACCATCAGTAAGATAAGGCGAATGCGGCTGAGCTACTTCCTCATTACCTCCCCCTCAATAAAGTTTTGCTCTCCACTTTGAATGAATGCACATTCACCTACACTCCTCTCATTAATCAGAATTCAGCCCCTCTTCTCCAATCCAATTACAGGCTCTTGCAGGAGGGCCTGATCAGGGATGAAATCAGGCACAGATTTGTTGAATTTCATTATCAGGAGTTTTCCAATGATTATTAGATTTTTTTTATTGCCAGGAGAAACTCTTCTTCAAACTTCTTCAATCATCCCTTCGTATTTGTCTAGGTGCCTCTGGGTTATCACACTTTTTCAGGCCGTTTTTCTGTGAGAGATCAAATCATTGCAGGCTCGACTGTGATATGTTGTACTTCTTCAGAAGTTCTTCTACCGTTTTCAAATATTTTTGCGAGACAGTAAGAAATAGTACCTTCTCCTAGTGCTTCCATAAATCACACACAGACACCAATAACAAAACACCAATAGTATTTTAATAATACCTCTTGACCTCAGAGCCATGAAACAATGAACAGCTGACAAATGACTAACTTTGAGGAGAGTGCAGCTCTAAGATATGCGAGAAGGGGGCTTCTTTTTTTATTTTAATTAGTTTCATTTGAGAAGACCCTGTGTGAGAGGTGAATCTGACAGGGTGGCATTTAAACTCTGTTCAGCCAAGTCTTCGCTCTGCTCTTGAGCTGCTGCAATGTCTTCACTTATTTAGCTGAGCCATTCATTATGTATCAGCTCAGCACCGGCTAATGCAAACCTCTGGATCTACCTGTGAAGAACACAACCTGCTGCTGTTTGAGGCATAACAATAGTGAAATTCCTCAGTTAGACTCAGGATGCTCTAATACAGTGGTTCTCGAACGGTTTTGCTGTTGCTGCATATAAATGTTTTTTTTTAATTGCCAAATGGAATCAAGTGATGTGTGCCTCATTACAAGTCATAGAAGTCTCTTTTTTAAATCTTTTAACATGACATGTTTTGCCAAAACCAGGTTAGTTCACTGTGTATTATGTCATGTGGTGAGACTCACAATTACAATATTTATGAATTAAAAGTGCTAAATAAACAAATAAATAAATAATGTTTACTTTGAAAAAATACATTTTAAAACTTGATTAATGTTGTACATTCATATCACATACGTAATGTGTAAAAACATCCAGTTGATGTTACACCACATGACATTTTTAGTCATTAAATTGAGATTTTAAGAGTCATGAAACTTTTCTTATTTTCAAATCCATATAAAACCAACATGTGTACATTTCTAAGAAATCAGACATGTTTTAAACTAGATTTGTAGATTTATTTTAATTGAGCCAGTTTTATTTAGCAATGTTTTTCCCTCAAAATCAGAACTAACATTTGACTTTTCTATAAACTGTATAAACCTTTTTTATGACAAGGAAAGCTTTGTTCAGGCTTTGTTCAGGCTTTAATATGTCATGTGGTGTGACTATCCAAAAATGTAATACTTATGATTTTAAAATTCATAATATCAAATAATTCATTATCAAAAAAACATTTTAAAACATTTTTTAAAAATAATTATTTAAACTGTACACTCACATGTATTCGAAATATACTTTATTCAGTACTTAGTGGTTATACCACATGACATTTTTAGTGTCATTAAATTAAAACTTGTTTATTTAGTGTTGATTTCCCACTCTTTTTCGCTATGACTCTAACAGAACTTACTCACAACTTTTTTTAATAAATAATAATAATAATAATAATAATAATAATAATAAAAAACACTCTCTGCTTCATTTTTATTTCAAGTCTATGGCCTTCAGGCCTTGTGCCCCACCTTTGAACTTCATTAGTTATTCAGAGTGAGTCATATTGTAAAACTCAGAGACGAAGGTCAGACAAGTTTCTTAAATTCATTTGGAGTAGATAGTTTGGGTGCTGCCTCGAAAGTGGATTATCTTGTGGTGTTCACAAATATCTTCACAAAAAAGCAGACATTTGATTCCATTTGGATACAGGTATGGACTGAGTGCTTTCAGGCTTTTTACATTATTTAAATAATCCATCTTGTCTACACCCTCATGATATCAAGTTTTGAATGACTGGTATATTGTAAATTTCAGATCCCACGCATGCAGGAGCATTAAATAAAAATGATCAAGTTCAGAATTCTTATTGCCAGTACATTTGACAGGAGCTCAATGCAAAGACCATTTAGTAAATTGCTGAGGAGAGCCGCAGTTATACATGACTGTACCGTCATCTCCTCTAAAACTATGTTTTTTGCTGTGGTGGCAGAACTGTACGGGGTGGGTTTATGTGCTGTCCGATCATAAAACAATAAACAAATATTATTAATGGCCACCATTGCAGGACTTAACATTTCAGTAAGTCTGCAATTTCAGGAAATGCTCTAAGTCCAGACTCTCTTGAAGTTCTTAACCTTTAATGACTCGACCACCTGAGTCCATTATTCCACCTGAGAATCTTGTTTACTGCTCCAGGTTAGTATGTGACTAGTTAGTTGTGACTTTAGATCTGTATAAACACAGTGACAACAGTAACTCAAATTTAAAACATGCCATTTGCCTTGGCTTTTTGTGAGTGAACGCACTAAAACCGCAAAAAATGCAGAACTAATAAAAATGTAATTTCCCTTCCTCGCGAGTCATTACCATTATTTGTGGGGTCTATTCATTTAAGTCCAAAAGCAACATAACCCAAAACCGAGGCCTCACAATTCTGCTAGAGCAGCAAAACTGGTGGTTTTGAAGAAGTGCCTGTCCACCACGACGCTGCAATTTACTAATTGGTGATACTAATCAACTCTCTACTGTTAGCTGCGTTTGGTGTTGAGCGCATTCAGACTGGAACGTTTTACTTCACACAGGGGTACAGTGTGAGGTACTTAGAAAGCCACACTGAATTGTTTTGAAATGAATCAGCAGAGAATGGGCACAGAAAATTTATTTTTAATAAGCGTGTGTGTCTAGTTAGCAGTATTCACACTGATCACACTGACTGAAAATGTAGCCTCCCAAGCTACAAGCTAATCATGATCACAAGCTCAGTATGATTTTGTGGCCAAGTACATTAAAGGTATCTATTTATTTATAGGGAAAAATGCTTTTACTGATAAAGCTACTCTGTTTTAGAAATAGTTGAGCTGCTGCCACTATACTGAAAAAATGTAGTTAATGACTACTTTTAGTTACGTACTGAACAATTTCCCTATTGAAATTATCTTTAAAAATATTTGAAGAGGGTTTAAATAATTCAGGGCCTGATCAGCAGTCTACATAATGAACGGCCATTTGCTGAAAAAAATTAAGATGTTGTGGAGGCCATGCCAGTGGATAAGAGGCAACCAGACCGCATAGATTTTAAATGTCACTGTCATTTTCTCATGTCTTCCTTTAGCTTATCACTCTCTCTATTCACATAAAACAATTATGGACCCAAAATCGTACAGTGAGGTGGTACAAAAACACTGTCGCTCCAGACACGATGCCCATGGATACCGCTCATTCTATAAGCTTTCAGTCTTTTGAAAGACTTGAAGCAGTATAGTGCTCTTCACAAATGTAAGTACAGCAATACAACAAGGTCAAACTGTCTTGAAAGGGTTAGAAATTAATTAGAAATGTCATCATAAACAGTTCAAGTAAAAATGGCAGCATTCATTATAAATTCATAAAAACGTAAGAATGTATTCATGAAAGCCCACTTGTAAAATTGCTTTAATTTTGCACTGATCTGACTTTGTAAGTTATGTTGTATTATCCGTCTTACCATTTGAGTGACAGGATTATTGAAAATTTTGAATGAATTTGAGAATGTCTCTGTATTTGGTACATTTCGTTTCTGGTAATGGATTGCCATTGAGCCGTTAGTGAATGGGTCAATGACGTATAAAAGTGTCCACAATAAAGAAAAGGAAAGAATGCTCTTATTGTATTCACGTTGGTTTCACGTGGTTTTGAGAAACTTTATTCCATTTTCAAGGAAATTTTCGATTTAATGACTCATGTGGTGTATCAGTCAAGTTAAAAGAACATTTTCTATACAGTTATATTTGTAAAAGATTTGCTTGAAAAAATATCCATGCATATAGATAGAGACATATTGTTAATTATTATTACTTAGTACTTGTATGTATGTATGTATAATTACATTGTAACAATAATTGTATTCATTTAATGAAGTTTTCTTCTTCATTATGATATCAAGACCATTGTTTCCCCATATGAGCGTTAATAATACAGAAATTAAAAATGTGTTTCTCATAGAAAAGGTATATTTAAGTCATTAGTCATTATATAAAGGTATATATAAGTCATTGTATATTGAAATTTTTAATAAGTTGATAGAAATTAGAAAAGGAGCATCATGACATTAATCCAAATAAGACATCATTTTTTTGTGCTGAAATACTGTGTGCAAACGTTGCATAACTACTTTGAATCTGCCATAAAAGGTGAATGTTTAAATGCTGGTGTGTGCTGTGACTTCTGAGTAATGCTTTAAGTAGTGTATGGAGAGCAGAAGGACTCTAGAGCAGCAATTTGCAGAAGAGTGTTCAGGTTTATGATTTATGCTGAGCCACACAACACTGCGTTTCCACTGCTGATGTAGCTTTGAGCAAGGTACTTATCTCATGGTTCCTCTGGGGCTGCTGTTCGCCTGATCCAAGCAGAGCGCTTCGTGACCACAGGGTCATGACCCTCTGTTGCTTGACCACAGCTTTGGAAACAAGCCCTAAAGCTCTCAACTTGTCTCTGATTGCAAGCAAACAACTGACAGCATCTGCCAGGAGTAGAATGGCAAATTATCACTCCACCTGGCTAGAGTGGACATTGCTCAGCTGTCATGGTTTGGGAATCAATCAAACACACACACACACACACACACACAGACACACAGATCCACTCTATTACCGTTCTGAAAAACCTAAGCTCTCTGAACTCTATGTAAGCAGAGAAAAAAAGCACACCGCTTTCCCCCAGTAGTAATTCCAAAATAAATTGAGGAGATTCAAGAATCTGGGGGAGTAGATAGGAGATGTAATGTCTGTTGATTATAACAGTGACTCGTCCCGCAGAGCAGCTTTGTACTGGCTGTCTGATAGTCCCACAGGCCGTCTGATGAACTTCTCTGTTGTTTTTATGGCCGTGAAGCTTCTGAGGTAAATGTCATCTACCCTGAGTCATGGGCAAACTTCCCATCAACTATGAGTCAGACACCTGCAGTACTTGGCCACTTGGCTCTTTCTCTGCTTTCATTTCTTGTTAGATGGAAAACGGAAAGAAGAGGAGCTAAAGAAAATAATGATGGGTCATTCCTGTAATGCCGTAGATTAAATCAGGGTGGGGTTACACAAAAATCAACCACACTTCCGAATTCTATAGACAAACAGCTTTTAGTGCTATGGGTTTAATGGTTATACATTTTGGACTAGTATTTTAGCCAGAAGCAATGGTTTAAAGTTAAAACACCTTGATGATGGATTTGTTTCTTACAAACACACAGCTTTTCACTTCACAAGATGTTAATTGATAGACTGGAGTCGTGTGGATTATTGTGATGTTTTTTACCAGCTGTTTGGACTCTCATTTTGACGGCACCCATTCACTGCAGAGGATCCATGGTGAGCAAGTGATGTAATGCTACATTTCTCCAAATCTGTTCTGATGAAGAAACAAACTTATCTACATGTTGGATAGCCAACTATCAACTTTTTTATAACTTTTATAACTGTATGATTTTGAGATGATTTTAGCTAATTGTGCGGTACATGTTCTCACGTTTAACTGCAATACTGGGATAAAAGAAAACTAGGTAATACTAGGTACTATGAATTTGTAATATACATTTGTGCAATTAAATATTTGATTTGACCTATTAAAACATTACAACTTAAATCACAAATAATGCACAGGATTGCCCTTTAAAATAATACATAATGAGGGTGAATAATAACAGAGTTTTCTTTTTTTCTTAACCATTTTTACATTTTTCAGTTGCGAGCAAGGACAAAAACACAAGTGATTTATATGCAGTATATGTATACAGGGGCGGACTTACCCATTAGGCAAAGGTAGGTGACCGCCTTGAGCCCCCAAAAGCCAAGGGCCCCCTAAAATGCTTTTCATATAGGATATGCGCATTTAGCGCTGACACGCGAACGGTTAATGTTTACGGTGTTTATTACCACGACAACCGTCCGAGTCAGTGGCGCCTGCAGGTGTACAGCTGTAAGCACTATGAGTACCATGAGTGCTCAGACTTACCTGAGATTTGCCCCGCAAACATTTCAGCAGTTATTATAGGCCTGCGTGTCCTGTATTTCTGTCGACTGAACAAGCCATGCCATTAATTATGAATTTATCAGTCTTTTGCATGCCAAAGTCAATTTCTGCATAGAAATATTACGCCAAATAGAAGCAGAAAATCGTGCTATACACACTTTCATGAGATCGGGTTAGCCTACAACAATTAATTTATTGGCTATTTTACAAATGGGAATACAACGAATTCATGACAATGTTTACATTCAAGCTACCCGTAAAATTTTACGGTTTTATAGTGAAAAGTACTTTAAAAGCGTCTGGAATGCAATAAAGTAATTTTAAAACATTTGCTGCATGGATAAAAAAAATAGGCTAATAAATAATTAACTTATCATACAAAATTGCATTGCAGCAAATCCTTACCATTTTAAGGTATTCAGAACAGAGCAACATAAAAATCAGAAAAAGCAGCTATACAATTATAGGACAAAGTTTTACGTATAGGCTATGCCATTATAATTTGTGTTTTATTTTTTTAATTGTAAGGAATTATAAAATAAAATGCAAATTATAATCGGGCCTGTTTTAGGCTTTTCGTTATTTTATATTTTAGACATCCATCAATAATGGTGATGAAAAAAATGACTCGCCATCTCCTCATTGGATGTGCCTTTAGAGATAAATGCAAGGATTACATAATGAAAGAGTTTCTATTTTCTTATTATTATTTCGTTTTAGAGTAGTAATTTAAAGCTTTCTATATATTTTTATCATGTCTCTGAGGCAATTCGCTGAGTTTAGGTTCATGATTTTGAAGCGCACCTGTTCAAGACAGAGACGGCAGAAAGCGTTTGTTTTCTTTATTTTATAAAAGCACAACGTTTGGTTGATATTGTGAGTGCACACAAATAAAACTAGACCCTTTACAGTTTAGAATTATGTATTACTCTTACCTTTATGAGCAAAAATGACTGCGTATTTTAAGTTGTTTTCACTGTTAGAAAAAAATGCAAGTGATCGCGCCGGCGCCTCCATGTCCTGCAAAGCATGCTTCAGCTTCCACTCTCCGCACGAACTATTGGATATTTTAATAGCTGAAACAGTAGTATAAGCTTTTTTTTGGGAAAAGGGGAAAAAAGACTGGCTGGCCTATTTGAGGCCCATGCAGGGCTTTAATCCACTTCATCCAACGCTGTTCATTTGATCATTTCTGATCATTTAACTCATCAGTGGACTTTCCTCATCAATATAGGCTATATTTTTTCAGACTTTTCTCATTCTATATTTCTGATGTTCCAAAAGCGCCTCCTACTGGCAGAGAATGCATGTTCATTTTCAATAATCCAGTCAGTAATTTTTGTTCAGATCAATGCGAAAATCCACCCACATAACCCCGTTTTAAATTAATATAATAATTTACTCACCCCTGGTTTAAACGCTCAGTTGTGAGGTTTATTATTTTATAATGAATTTTGTTTTTGTGAAAACCTTTATCTCAACTGTAAATCAGTTGCTATTTTGTGGTCTCCAACATGAAATAAAGCCATTATAACATGTACATGAAAAATGTAGAAACATTGGGCACAACTATAGGGCACCATTGTGCAGCAGCAAGCATCACAACAAAAAAGGAACCTCAAGGTTGATCTAGGAAAATGTGTGCAAATGTATAGGGCCCCATTCCTATATTTTGCCTGGGGCCCCCAATTCACTAAATCTGCCCCTGTATGTATAGACAACAAATATAGATTCTTACTGTAGATGCTATGAAAAGAATGTTGAAAATGTGCTGCATGTGTGAAGTGTGGATCATTTTCACTGGAGCGGTATTACTGAGGGTGAGCAGAGGTGACTGAAAGCCAGGCGATGTGGAAAGTGATAAATGACAGTGAGCTTTTTTGTTTCTCCAGTGAAATCTGACGAAACGATGCACAGAGTCATTTATATCCTCTCTGGATGATGGAAACAAGTCCTGAGAGATCTCAAGCATTTGTCTCACTACTTTAAGCATCTTGTTAAGAGGCATTTTATTGTGACTCAGAAATACTGATTTGATTTATCATTGCCCATGTCTCCTAGAAATTTTTCTGCAGATATGAGTTTGGTTTAACTCAATTTGGTTACTTAAAAAAGTGATATACATAGATACTTATAAAGCAACATAAAATATATTTCTATATTTTACTTTTTTTATTTTGTTGTTGTTTAACACAACAATAAGCTTGAATCTATTAAGACAAAATGTGCTATGTATGCTGTAATGAAAAGAAAGTCATAATAGTGGGTGTATTGTGCACATTATACAAGTTTTTGATATGAATGGAACAGCTGGATGACAAACAATACAGTATAAATCTGAGACAATCTTGAAAATAAATCTTGGATTTCTTTTTATTTAATACTGGAAATTAGAAGAAAAAAAGTTGCTACATTCACATTTTTTAAAACAATACAGTACATACTGTGCAGTATGCAGCTATTCCATTTGGAACATTACGCTTATCTTAATGGAAGCCAGGCAGTGACAAATGGAAGCAGGAATCCAGAAGAGCAAACCACATCTCAGATATGATTCATACACAGGGGAATTACAGGGATAAAAAAGACATAGCAATCATCATAAAACAGAGATGATGGTGAGAGGACTGCACTCAGGTTCATCATTATTGGCCAGATCAATGTTTTCATCTCCTCTGATGTAACTTTTATTTGCTCTTCTCAGCCTTGCACTAGGCTTTTTTTTTTTTACTTTGCTCTTTTCTTTTCTTAAGCTCTGCTTGATCTTGTGAGTTTGTTCAGGTTTTTAGACTTACCTCAGGAGATGCGTACCTCATGCTACACAGGTGGATATCAGAAGCTGATCTTTATCTTTATCTTTCTCAACACATGATTGACAGCCTGTTCTATATCTATTTCTATATGTATGGTAAAGAAAACATTATTAATTTTTTTTTTGAGAAGTGATATGTATATAGCTAAAGGTTAGAATTCTAATGTAAGTTGATAGTGGACATACTGTAATAAACGTTTTTGATTTTATGCGAGAATGATTCTCCTCATACCAGGTGATACTTTTTATTTTTATTTTATTTTTTTTAAGATCTCATGTTTTGCCTGAAATGAGGTCAGAAAGATATTTTACTTTATTTCTTTATAAAGAAAGCAATTATCAGTGTATTCACAAGATGCTCGTCTTATGAACTGTCTGCTCATCAAAAAATCTTGAAACAATTATCACTGTTTTCACAAAAATATCAAGCAGCACGACTGTTTTGAAAATTGATAATAAGGCAATGGATGGAATGGAAATGTTTCTGAGCACATTAGAATGATTTCTGAAGGATCATGGCAGACTGGAATAAAATGCATTTTAATATAATAACATAAAAATCTGATATTTTAAATTGTATTCATATTTCACAATATTACTGTAAAACTTTGCCTTTTAAATATTGTATCATTTGTCATTATAGGATGGTTCTGTTATGAAATGTGAAGTTGAACCACAATTACAACAATATAATTGAAAGTGAAACAAATACAAAATGAAAACACTAATAATAACAACATGTAAGCTATTCCAGGAAATAATTCTACATTAAATATATGCTGTCATGAAAATGACTAATTTAATGACTCTATAATTGCAAAAAATTGTTTAATTTAATCAATATTTTATTTGATGAACCTGTTCAAAACTGTACATAAATAGACAGGAAATCTGCAGTGATTGCATTTATCTCGCAGCACTAGAGAAAATTAATATTGGCACATATCAGAATAATATCTCATTTAATGTGCTCTAGTATGCTGGTCATCAGACCTGGCTCCATGGGGAAATAATGACTTTATTATTATTATTATTATTATTATTATTATTACCAAATCATTTGAAAACTCCATAAACCTTCTACTGATGACCTGTGGCAAGAGGCACTTAGAAAGATAGTCATACAACATGGAGCGCTGGACAAAATTAAAAGCCTCTTCACACTTACTTAGTCGCATTGCTAGATGCATGCAGAGAGTTATTATCAGCCACTGAGATTATTGTTTCATGTGGCTTTTTGTCTCCTTGCATCATAAGGCTGTATGCTCACTAGAAAGGGACATTGTCTGGTTCTCTGGTGGCTTTAGGCTCTGTTAACCTCTCATGATACTGCTCCTTCCTCCAGGAGGGGCACTATCGCAGAGTGATCACATCAGCAGAGGAGATGTGCTCAGCATGGTAGCCTCAAGTAATGTTTAATTATTCAAATTGCACATTGCACTTAGCTGTCAAGGCTGGGTATGTCTCTGTGCAACTTTTACCCACCAAACTGGAACGTGCCTAAGAAAGAGGCTTTTTGTGTTGCGGCCAAATAGCCTTTATGCCATTTAATATGTAAAATGAAACCTTTGCCCCCTCTTTTGTAGCAATGAAGAGAATTCCTTAGGTTCCAGCTAAATTATAATTTCATTAATTACAAACTAAATATGTGGAGTGTATTATAGCAAAAGCCATCGTTCATTACATAATAAATTCATGATATTCATAATTAATGGGGTTGGTTATAATTGAAGCCATTGAACTCCTAAGACATCTCATTCTTGTAAATATAACATTTTAACCATAATTACCTACTAATATCATAGGCAGCTAGTTTTCATGGCATCGCATAAAAGCTGTGTACTATAACCTTTAATGTGCAAACGTATTATTAGGCCTGTCATGATAAGAACTTTTTGTTGTGCGATATATTGCCCCAGAAATAATTGCGATAAGCGATATTATTGTCCTTTTAAATACCATTTTATGCCACTGAATATATAATCATAATGTAACAGCATAATAATGCAAGAAGGCCTACACACTTCCAAAAGACAACAAACTTAATTTTTAAGAATATTTAGATCATGGAAATTAAGTATCAAAATATTAGATACCTTAAAAAACTTGAATAAATAGTGAATAAACATTTTCTAACAAAAAGTGCAAAGTAACAAGTAGAAAAAAAGAAAAATGCACAAAGAACTTGTATGGAGATTTTTCCATCTACAGATTTTTCCCTGACCTTCTTTTCTCTGTAAATTAAAGGTGCACACTATTGCTGAAAAACACAATCACTACTCAGCAGTCAGATGTGCGTATGCACAAAGACACAGATCCCTAAACAAGGCCATATCTGCAGATGAAACAAACAACAAGAAGCATTTTTTAAATGTGAACTAGCACCACATGACTACACCACGTTATGTACAAGAAGCTGCAAAAGACACAGACGCAAGTGGAATGTACAAAACATGGTGACATTAATTTTTAAGTAAATATAATGGGCGATATATTGCGTCACCAAAAATGATTGAGGTCATGTACATATATTGCGCAATAAGTCAATATATTGATTGTTGCGACAGGCCTACGTATTATTTATTAATAAATTTGAGATGCTTTTCCACTTTTCCCCTTGATAATCCTCTCAAAGCCTTTTATAGCTAAATTCCATGTGGTTTTCCCAGTCAGCCGAACAGCAGGATGTTACAGTGGTGTGTTCGACCATCTGCAGCTCCTCACAGGAGGTGGAGAGCTTGCACCACAAGTCAGTGATAGATAGCCTACATCCACAACGTGAATGAGAGAGATTCTCGCCTGAGGATTTTACGTATGTAGTGGAAAAGACGTATATATTGACACCATGGGATTAAACCTATGGGCAAATATCCAGAGAATTGTACAGGCTGATGCATTAGACCAGCACTGCATTGTCGGGAGAAAATAGGGTTGTTGTTTTTTTATCTTAGAGACACTTCCTGTTAAATATTACTGTCAGGTTGGTTGACTCATTAACCGGTCTCATGTGACTTATCCATAACCTTGAGGAAAACTCAAAGACGGGCAGCCAGACTGCATTAGGTTTTCACTCATCTCTTAAACGGGGTTAAATCACCTAATTCTCTCGCTTTTACACATCATTACATCAGCAGGGGTACTGATGTTGTAAATGGGAGCCATCAGAAAAGCTGTAAATGTTGCCTTTTAAAGCTGAAATGTGTGAAAATATGATTAATACATTAATTCAGCTTATTTAAACACATTTGACAGCTCTTTTGAAAACATTAAATGTTGTTCAGTGTTTTTAAATGCAATAGAGTTTTAAGTTTTGTAGCTGAGAATCCAAGCTCATTGGCAGGGGAGGATTTAGTTAATTAGGGGCCCCAGGCAAAATATAGGAATGGGGACCTATACATTTGCACACATTTACCTAGATCAACTTTAAGGTTCCTTTTTTGTTGTGATGCTTGCTGCTGCATAATAGTGTCCCATAGTTGTGTCCAATGTTTCTACATTTTTCATGTACATGTAATGGCTTTATTTCATGTTGTAGACCACGAAATAGCAACTGATTTACAGCTGAGATGCAGATTTTCACAAAAATTTAATTATAAAATGATAAACCTCACAATTGAGCCTTTAAACAATTGTATTTTAAGAAGTCAGAAGTACAAACTATTGTATTAATATAAAACAGGGTTAGGTGGGTGGATTTTCACATTGGTCTGAACAAAAACTGCAGACTGGATTATTGAAAATGCACATTCATTCCCTGCCAGCAGGAGGTGCTTTTGGAATGTCAGAAATATAGCGTTTTCCCCGGTAACGGCTGTAAACAAAGCAGCACTGCACTCATAAATGCTACTTTGTCAGATAAAATGAAAATGCCATTGAAGCTTTTCTGAAGACAGTCGGTTCCCTTCAGAGATTCATTCATATAAAAACTTGAATTAGTGAGAATGTGAAAAGTGTGAAAAAAATATAGGCAATATTGACGAGGAAAGTCCACTGATCAGTTACCAGTATAAGCCTGTGTGCCTGAGCTCAGCCCAATTGCCTACACTCTCCAAAGGCTGTCTAATTCTAAACTTTAAAATGCATTTATTTTTAGTTATTTTAACTACAAATTTAAATGAAACTGAAAAAATAACGAAAAGGAAATTATACATGTACACACCCAAGGATTATATCAACCAAAAAGGTATAACTGCATATGCATCCTCTACTTAGTTCCTTCTCATAAATGAGTAAGCGGCATTTAAAACAATATGCTCTGTTGCTCAATATTTACTCACAGCTTCAGATGCATGTTAATTTAATTTGCTACAAGCAGGATACACAAGAAGCACGTTCAACACGGACACGCAAATGTTTGTCGTGGTAATAACCGTTTGCGTTTCCGCGCTTAATGCGCATCTTGTATATGAAAAGTATTTTAGGGGGTTCTTGGCTTTTGAGGGCCCAAGGTGGACGCTGACCTTTGCCTAATGGGTAATTCTGCCCCTGCTCATTGGTAATACTTGCCTGTGATGAAGATATTATGTTTCTTCTTGCACGTTTTGCAACTCAAAGAATATCCAGTGAGTAGCACTAAAAGCACGTTCAGTTTTATCCAAAACAGAAAAACGTTAATCTGGTGATGTTTTATTATGCTAGTTTTTGCGTGTGTATCGTGGCAGTTCAGAAATGAAATATCCAGCGAGTTTCTACTTAGTTCCTTCTCATAAATGAGTAAGCGGCATTTAAAACAATATGCTCTGTTGCTCAATATTTACTCACAGCTTCAGATGCATGTTAATTTCATTTGCTACAAGCAGGATACACAAGAAGCACGTTCAACACGGACACGCAAAAGTTTGTCGTGGTAATAACCGTTTGCGTTTCCGCGCTTAATGCGCATCTTGTATATGAAAAGTATTTTAGGGGGTTCTTGGCTTTTGAGGGCCCAAGGTGGACGCTGACCTTTGCCTAATGGGTAATTCTGCCCCTGCTCATTGGTAATACTTGCCTGTGATGAAGATATTATGTTTCTTCTTGCACGTTTTGCAACTCAAAGAATATCCAGTGAGTAGCACTAAAAGCACGTTCAGTTTTATCCAAAACAGAAAAACGTTAATCTGGTGATGTTTTATTATGCTAGTTTTTGCGTGTGTATCGTGGCAGTTCAGAAATGAAATATCCAGCGAGTGGCGCTAATGCTTTATCACGTTTGAAAATAACATACCACCTATACTAAATCCTACCCTGAACCTAATCAATAGTGTTAACAAAAGCAAACGTGAGATGTGAGATTTGCTGAAGCAACAATGCCATTTTAGCTTGCTTCTACAAGTCTTTGAACTCTTTAATCATGACTTGTGTTTCACTTCACATTACAAGTGTAGTACTATACCAGGTGCGCTACCAAGTAAGTTTACTATGTCAGAAAATAAATACATATGGAGCAGGTTATGTGCGCAGACATTACAATGAATTAGTTCACAAATCATGCACTTGATGCAAATCAAGGCAAAAGTTTTTTGAGGTCATACTATAGTATTGTGCAAGGAACTGTGCAAAAACGAGTCTTTATTAATCAAAAATATGTCAATGTAATCTTAATTTGTGTGAAGAAAATGGTCAGTGTTTTACCACCTCTAGTGTTCAATTTAGCTGGAAACTACAATGAATTGAATGTATACAGCATTTTTTTTAGTTTTGCAAAAATGTAAATTTTTCCATGTTGCATAGTTTTGATTGTACTTAATCACTGGCACACCGTCTGATAGGCAACTTTAGTTCATCACTGAGTCAAATACACTCATAGCCCACAATGTACTTTTTCTAAAGATGTAGAGTTTAGTTTCAACCCTGTTCTAACATTCTTTCCTGTATAAATCTTTGAAGACCTTGATTAATGGCTTCAGGTGCGTTTGATCAGAGTCCTGATGTAAATGACCATGAGCTGAGTTAAGCACTCCTGCCACAAGTAATCTGTTCCTCTGACACCTAAAACCTATTTACATTACGAATGTGCTGAATATATATAAAGCAGTGTGTCTGGACGGGCAAGATGTATTTGGATAGATGTAAATATAGATGAGAGAGGCTTGAGCACCATTTTCATTCCATTTAAAGTCTTTAAATTCGATTCCGCATTTTGACTTTTTATTCAACAAGAACACATTAAACTGGTCTAAAGTTATAATATTAGTTTTAATAATATTTCATATTATTAATATGTCTGAATATTATAATGTAATATTTCAAATATTTCTGATGTTACTTTTATTTATTTATTTATTTATTTATTTTTTAATCAAAGAAATGCAACCTTGGTGACCATAAGAGACTTTCTCAAACACACACACACACACACACACAGGTTTGTTTTTATGGTTTATGGGGACTCTCCATAGACATAATGGTTTTTATACTGTACAAACCGTATTTTCTATTGCCCTACACCAACCCTACCCCTAAACCTACCCCTCACAGGAAACTTTCTGCATTTTTAGATTTTCAAAAAAACGAATTCTGAATTATTTATAAGCCTTTTGAATTACGGGGACACTGAAAATGTCCTCATAAATCACCTTCTCGTTGTAATACCTATGTCATACCCATGTCATTATACAAATTTGTGTCCTCATAAACCACATAAACATGCACACACACACACACACACACACACACACTGTATAGATAGATAGATAAATCTTACTGACAACTTTTGAATGGAGTTTATATTTCATATAACTTCAGAATTTTGTGAACCAAAAACACATCTCTTCCAAAAATGCTCTAATTTCACCCATTTGATTCGACACGGATTCTTTTTTTTAATAATGTTGCAAACAATGTGGTGAACATTTTATAGAATTTTATGACAATGTTATAATATTTTAATAAAAAATAACATTAAAGTTGTTAATGTTGTTCGTTGTTGTGACTACTGAAATGTCTAATCAGCTGAGAAAAATATGCTACCTAAAAAGGAATTTATTGTTATAATTAGTGAAAATTAATGTGTTAACGTTTTGTTGCTTATGGTGAACTGATTAATACATTAATTGAGTGAAATCCTCTCTTAATATTCCACACGAACATCTTGTGGTGTGTTCAAGGTGAATTAAGATTCACAATCATGAATTAAAAAGTCAATACTTAAAATATGAATTTTGCCCAAAATTGGCTGAAACTCGGGGAAACCAAGATCAAGAGAGATGTTACATTTGGTCTCACAGCCTGTATTCTCCAGCATGATTACAGTGAAGGCTACAGAGGTCATACATGTCAGCGATGTTTCCAGCTTTCCCTCATAGCAGATATGACTTATTGCCTGTAGTTTGACAGTATTCTGTTAGTGGTCACATGACTCTGACACATTCTGTGGACTTTTACCTACAGAGACAGTCAGTGACTACCGCTGTGACCAAAAAACTCTAATGTGTGCATTCCTGTCAATCCTGGGGACAAGCAATAGGGCTCAAAATAAAACCACTCACTACTCAGTTTTTGTGTGACAGCCAATTTCACTAGTTTGGCCTTTGTTTGCTGGCATGTGTGTGCTATGTGTTACACAAAGTCCTACAAATCCCTTGTTTTCAAAACAGTATTTTTTTTATTTTGTGACAGCAGTATAAGGGTCTGTGGAATACACATATGCACATACATGAGATTCGACTTACATGGCACACTCAACTAGCCACTTCACAATATAAAATTAATGAACAGCGACAGCGTGTATGCAAAGAAAAAAAAATATTGAGAGCTATTGACAATATATTGGCAGAGGTTCAAACAACACTTGCACACATATAGAGTGAGATGCCCACCTTCATTTTGGCACAAAATATCATCTTAAAACCTTTGATAAATGGCTGCACTATTTAATTTTGGCCTTTCATCTGAATATCAACATTTGTGAGATTTAGTCATTTGAAACAGTTTTGAGGCTAACCGATCTAATTCTGTTTCTCTGGAAAATAGTGATCTATGACATTGTATTATCAAAGTTTTTGTGTCCATTCATTAAATTACACCTTTTGGGTAAGACCCCCCAGAACTGTCACAGAAGGCCCCAAGTGGCATGTTGTTACTAGTGTTATTATTATTATTTTTTGTAATATAATACTTAATGTAATTCACCAGAGTTATTATTCAGTAATTCCATGAATTAGAAGTGCATTTCAGCCTCCGCCGCCTTTCACAAGAGTACCACGACGCATGCATGTGGTGCTGCTGATGCAGGAGCCAGCGTTCTGACGTTGAATGTCCATCTCTTTTAGTTCATCGTCTGTATATTCTAGTTCAAATAAGTAAGGCTGGGCAAAAAATTGCAAGTCATCCTCTCTGTCGTAATCTTCAGGCATGTTTACGAAGACTGACATGGAAGATCAGGCCCTTTCTTTCAGAACATGCAACACAACTCCTTGTTCAAGCTCTTGTTCTATCCAGGCTGGACTATTGCAATGCTCTCTTGGCAGGACTTCCAGCCACTTCTATCAAACCGCTACAATTAATCCAAAATGCTGCTGCAAGATTAATTTTGTATGAGCCGAAAAGAACGCATGTCACACCTCTGTTCATCAATTTGCACTGGCTACCAGTAGCTGCTCACATTAAATTCAAGGCATTAATGAAAACCACCAGTGGCTCTGCACACATTTACCTAAATTCATTACTTCAGAGTTATGTGCCTTCTAGAAGCTTGCGTTCTGCAAGTGAACGGCGTATTATTGTGCCATCTCAAAGAGGCACAAAATCACTTTCCCAGACTTTTTCACTAACTGTTCCCTCCTGGTGGAATGACCTGCCCAAATCACTCCGAGCAGCTGAGTCCTTAAGCATCTTCAAGAAACGACTAAAAACACATCTGTTATATATATATATATATACATACACCTTACTACGTGTACTGCATTAGGCTAACCGAGACTTGTCATTTGCCCTTATATATTGTTGCTCTTTTGTTAGTTTTGACTGCTTTTATTGTCCTCATTTGTAAGTCGCTTTGGATAAAAGCGTCTGCTAAATGACGAAATGTAAATGTAAGAGTAGAAATTATTGAATGAAGTCATTATTTTTGTTTTCTTTGCGCATAAAAAGTGTTATCGTAGCTTCATAACATTACGGTTGAACCACTGATGTCACATAAACTTTTTTCAGTTGCATTGCTGTCTAGTCAGAAAGCTCTCGGGTTTCATCAAAAATATCTTAATTTGTGTTCTGAAGATGAACGAAGGACTTAAAGGTTTGGAACGACATGACGGTGAGTAATTAATGATAGCATTTTAATATTTGGGTGAACTATCTCTTTAAATATTATTTTGTCAGTATATAAGAACAAAATAACTTTTCAGATTAATTTCTGAATGGTTGTTTCAGTATTTTACATTAATGCCCTTAAAATATAAAAAATATTACATGCCTCTTACATTTTGCGCTATGGCATCTACACTGTAAAAAATATTTTTTAAATAAGACAAAGATTGGAGTATGTATTAAAAGAAAATACTATTTTAGTTTTTCTGCTTAAACATTTCATATTTATTTCATATATGTGTTACTTGCCATTTCTTTTCATTTGTAATTGAGAAATTTACTAGCTATTTTTGGATGAAAATCATTTCTACAACATTTTTCAAAGAGTAATTCAGCAAAGGATTCTATTTATTTCATTAATAACACACTGGCCATTGCATCATCATCCTGAACATCCTAAACTTATCTATATCTCTATATCTATATCTATATCATGTTACAATTTAATAAGAAATACATAGTGTTCTTGAGGGGGAGATCTTCCTCCATCTTACTCCACTCACTAAATTACGATTAAATACCTACACAATCAGGTGTCGTGGATATTGAGTGGAACCCTGTCCAGAAACTACCCACAAGCCATATTTTGAGACAGCATTTGGCCCCATGTGGCAGCATGTAGCCCTTCTCTCGCTTTGAGACAATTGATTGCAGGGCTGCCTGCTTGTCCTTTGGGACCGAAATAGGGATGGGGTATCAAGGCCACTTGAATACTAATGAAATTCAGAGAAATGTATTGCTGACTGTTGTGTCCTAATTAAAGGGAGCTGCATGAGTGTGGCGAGGAGCTTGTTGGTCCGCAAGGACTCTGTTAATCAGAAGTCTCCTTCAGTGTGAATTAACAATAGATTGCATTGAATTACCTGGGCAGGGGAATTGATGATGGGCCCAGGGAGGGGTGTTCCTCTCTTTATGCACTTTTTCTAGTGTGAAAATAATGATCTCTCTCCCTCCGTGACTGCCTCATCTCAGACACGGGTCTACAAAAACAAGCCAAAAATAAGTAATTGCTGTCTGTGAAGAGTGCACACACACACACACACACACACACAATGCATGTCTGCGTTGTTAGCAGTATATGAAGAGATAAATTATAATTCTGAGAAAGATTTGTGCATCAGACTGGCAGGTGCATTGTGAGAATTGCCCAGTCACAGCATGGGCGGTGCTACCCACAATGCACAGCAGATGCATGTCTGCGTTGTTAGCAGTATATGAAGAGATAAATTATTCTGAGAAAGATTTGTGCATCAGACTGGCAGGTGCATTGTGAGAATTGCCCAGTCACAGCATGGGCGGTGCTACCCACAATGCACAGCAGTGGCAGGCATGCAGCCAGCCCTAATTCTCTGGGCTTTTGATACCTGATGTTATAGTATTGTGCTATTCTCAGCAGCACTGTAATTGGGAACCCCCTCAACTGGCTGCATTACTGCATCAACGCACTGCTGCTTTGACATGCAAAATAGACAGATTTAACACTTATTCAAAAGATGGCATGAACGTTTATGTGAAATGATCTGTACTGACAAAGTACAAGTATTGTAAATTATTGACAAAGTATTGACAAAGACTGATACACCAAAATTCATATAGATAAATATGAAATTGTTACGTAGTGAAGTGACAAAGTGCAGTTCAGTTAGCATCTCAGAAAAGCAGTCATTTTGTATTTATATTTTAAAAGTGTAACAATGTATTTTAGCAGTCAGATAAAATAGTAAGTAATAAAAGGTGTTGATATTTTGTGCATTCATCACAACTGAAATTGAAGGTCAAGCTGTACACATTGCATTGTGGGGTAATGCATTCCCTGGAGTACATATGAGGGTAAGTAAGATGGGAAAGGTTAAGATGAAATTCTACAGTCTTCAAGCAGGTATTAAAATGCTATAGATTTTAGGATTGAATCATTTGTGCAGAGATTAAAATGTTTCTGGCATGTTGTATGTTTGGCATCAATTCTTTTAGTCCTAACTGATGCAGTGTAGTTGTGTAGTTTTTAAAATTTTTCAAACAGCAATGTTGGAAGGCATACTAATGCCCATTTTCTAGGATGACGGGGTTCATCGGCTCAAAGCGTGATTTAGTGAGCATGAGGAATCATTTTCACAAATAAACTGGCCAGAGTTGTGACCTTAACCCCATTGAAAGTCTTTTCAAGAAGTTGTGCAACATACTCCATTAGGAAGGGCCTGATCTTCCTGATGTTGTGCAATGCAAACCTGTATGATCAAGCTGTCTTTGCTATGTGGTCTTTGAAGGTCAGCTGTTCATCATAGATTACCCCAAGATTTCTGATTAAATTTGATGGGATAATTGTTTATGAACCTAGCTGGATGGTGAAATTGTGCTGTAGTTGGATTGGCGGGGAAGAAGAGAAGCTCAGTCTTTGCAGGTTGAACTGCAGGTCATATACTTTCATCTATGCCGAGATGAGTTTCCGCCAGGCAGTCGGAGTTTCATGCAGCTATCATTGGATCTTCTGGTTGAAATGAAAATTAGATCTGTGTGTCATCAGAATAGCAATGATAGGAGAAACCATGTGCATGTATGATGGATCCCAATGATGTAGTGTATATGGAGAAGAGGAGGGGTCTAAGGACTGATCCTTGAGGAACCCCTGTGACCAGTTGATGTTCTTTGGATACCTCTCCTCCCTAGGCAACCCTGAAAGACATTCCTGTGAGGTAAGATTCAAACCCAGTGATAAGAGGATGGACAGACGGATCTGATGATTGATGGTGTCAAAAGTGGCAGATAGATCTAGCAGTATGAGAAAAGATGATTTAGAATCAGCTTTCACAGTCCACAGGGATTCAGTAACCGACAGTATTGCATTCTCAATTGAGTGGCTGCTTTTGAAATCTGATTGGTTAACGGCCATCTATTTATTCTGTGAAAGGAAGGACGATACCTGGTTCAAAATAACACGTTCAAGTGTTTTCGCTAGGAATGGAAGGAGAGAGACAGGTCTGTAACTTTACAGTAAAGAACAAGGGAAGAAGTGTTTAATGTTTTTTTTTAAGCAATGGGGTTACCTGAGCCTGCTTGAATGTGTTGGGGAAAATGCCTGAGAGAAGAGATGTGTTGATGATGTGTGTGAGTGCTGGTAGAAGTGTAGGAGAGATGGCTTGCAGAAGTTGGGAGGGGATGGGGTGTAGAGGGCATGTTGTAGGATGACTGGAGATAAGAGGAGAGAAGGAGCAGAGGATATTGTTGGCTGTGGATGTGGTCGGAGTTCCTCTGTGTATGGAGATAAAAACTGACTGGTTATAGTTTTGTATGTGAAGAAACTGGTAAAGTTATCAGCTGTTAAAGACGTGGTGGGAAGTGGTGGAGGCGGGTAGAGGAGAGAGTTGAATGTTTTGAAGAGTTTTTATGTGTTTGAACTGCTGTTGATTTTGTTGTGAAAATATGAAGTTTTGGTAGTGTGGACCCTGACAGAAACAGTTGAATGAAGAGAAGTTTTGGTAGTGTGGACCCTGCCAGAAACAGTTGAATTAAGAGAAGTTTTGGTAGTGTGGACCCTGATATAAAAAGATGAATGCAGAGACTGATACATACTCGGGTCAGATGTAGCTTTTGATTTGTGCCATTTTCTCTCTGCAGCCCCGAGTTTGGACCAGCATTCATGGAGAGCATTGGATAACCAGGTGTTAGGGGGAGTAGCACGCGCCAGCCTGGAGGGGAAAAGACAGATATATATACAGTATAGCATAGTGCAAGGCCCAGTGCGAGTTAGTGGATGTGAGTCCCAAACACCTACCACCCTCTCTGTATATGCAAAATCACTGAATAATTGTATAATTGTTATATTGAACTGAATTGAAATTCTAATTCAGCAGAGTTTGTGCTAGTAATGCTATTACTAGTGCATTCCCTTCAGAGCTAGATGTGATCTGCCTTGTGAAAGGGATATGGTACATTTATAGTAAGCTTCAGAACTGTTTGTCAGGAGCATCATGACGGAGTTTCCTTTGGCATGTTGTTGCACACAAGCCTAAAATCAGCATGTGAAAATGCAAGTGTCAGCTGGAGTGGTTGAAAGCCTACCACCACTGCTCCGGTGCAGTGAAAATACACTCTCTGGAGTGATGATTTATGTTTTACCATATGGCTGTCTGATGGACGAATCTGGGTTTGGCAGATGTCAGATAAACACTACATGCCTGAGTGGCTAAAACCAACTGGAAATAATTATAATAATAGATTCAGCCTGTTCAAGTGTCTTAATTCTGCTGAAGGAAAATCTTTTCTAGATGCTTTTCCAAATTGGCGACAATATTTTGTGGATGCCCCCTTTGATTCAAGGGTTGAATTTTATTTTATTTTTTGTAAAAATGCATTAAATAAAATACATTACAAATTAAGTAGGCATATTTAGAACAGTTCATGTAATTTAGGTTTAAAGGGGTCCTATTATGCTTTTTCACTGTTTCAACTTTAGTTAGTCTGTAATGTTGCTGTTTGAGCATAAAAAAGATCTACGAAGTTACAAAGTTCGAAGTCCACTTCAAAAGGAGATATTTTATTCAACAGAAATCACTTTTCAAAAACTACAATGAACGACTCGTTTGGACTACAATGCATATTTTCTGGGATTTGTGATATCACAAATGGTTGAGCTGCACTAGAGAAGGCAACGAGTGTCATCACTATGTCGGAGACATGCTAGCTTTCCCAAAGCAGATGAACTTAGAGTGGTTACAATCATCCGGGTTTAAATTGCGCTCAAATTGATTTGATTTTGATGCAATATTTACACTGAAGCTCGAAGGCGGCTATGGTAAGGGGCATGACATTTCCTGACCAGGTGTCGAGTGGTGCCAATCACAACACCAGAGTATGTGAGCGGAGTGGAGCGGCAACAAATTCCCCTCCGCATTCCGAGCGTTTAATAATCACTACGCTCCAGCTCTGCTCTGGGTTCACCATTTCCCGCTCCCACTCCACTCCTAGCTCACTGATATCAGAAACACCGCTCTGCGGCTAAAGCATTTCAGTATGTTTGAAATATCCCAGTTCTGTTCATAACGTATATTAAAAGAAAAAAAATGTATAAATAAAATGACAGGAGCATTTCAAAGTGGATTATTGTAACACTAGTGTGCAAACTTTTTTCCTACCACATGACAAGCTAATAACATGGTTGTCAGCATTAAGAGAGAGAGGTGTTGTAATAATGTAAAATATGTGAAAAATAATGTGTTTTTCGAACAACCTAGTATGAGAGCCTGTTCTAGTACACCCCCAAAACAAAATCAAGACTTTGTAAAAGAGCATAATAGGACCCCTTTAAAAAAGTAGTTAAACATAACAGTACAATAATAAATTAATACTGTTTTATTATTATTATTATTATCACATTTAAAATTGACAAATACATTTTAATTTATTATTGTTGCTGTTATTGTTTATACATAGATAATTAAAATAATACATGAATAACTCATAATCAAGTGTAAAGTTTGAATTATATTTATTTATTGTGAATGTCACTTGTAATATGAAGGTATCAAATATCAATTCATTAATTCAAAAACAAAAATGTAAAAAAAAACATTAAAGTACATAAATTGCTATTCAATTTAAATAGGCATATTTAAAATGTTTATTTAATTAAAGTTTAAGTAGTTAAATGTAACAGTACAGTAATACATTAATAACAACAATGATAATAATAATAATTATTATTATTATCATCATCATCATCATCATCACATTTTAAATTGATACTTAAATTGATATTTGTTTGTTTTTAAAGCATTGGCCAGCTGGTTTTCTTCATGCATTTGTCAGCCGAGTTAAAATGCCATTGGATAGTTCACAAGTGGGAGCACAAATTAACTTTCTATTCTAAAATGCTGCTTTTAGGTTAGTAAGGAAAAGTTAAAACAGACCTCAACCCCGATGAACACATTTAAGACAAATTGAACTCTACTGCAGATCACCCAACATCAGCGTCAACCTCACCTCTACTCCTGTATTTGCACAAATGCTCCAGTATCTGGAAGCAGGGAAGAGGGAAACACTGCTACCGCAGCATAAGGAGGCTGACTCTATATTAATACCCCTTAATTTGGGTTAATATGAATGAATGTATATTGTCCCTCTACATTCTGTAATTCTGCTTTAAGACTGTGGTCATATTGCTGATGTTTCTTACAAAACTAACCTGCCCTGCAGTTGTACTCTTGAATCTAATTCTCTGCTGCCTTGTCACAACACTCACACTTTATTACCTCGGCTGTCCTGCACTGACCGCTGCTGCACTGCAGCCTAATAATTTCTCAAAATACAGATGGCATTCATCTGATAAACACAGTAAGGCCAAATGAAGTCTGTATGTCAGCAGCCTTTGACTCACTGTCTCCTTTGAGCCAAAATCTCTCTGTCTTTCATCTGTTAGATACCGCACCCTCGCACTGAATTACATCTGAACATACTTTGGTAAATGCCAAGAATGCCAGAGCTGAAATGTCAGAGTAATAGGTAGGTTCACAAGCACAATGTGTTCAGAGTGTGAGTGAGCATATTTGAGGGAGGGTTCAAATGTACCGTACTCAAGGTGTGAAAATGCCCTAAAGGTTATGCTACTGAAAGGTTAGGCCGCAAAACTGCATCTGTGATGTGCAAAATTGAGAAATGTAAATCCACAAGGGAAACTGGTTTAGTTTGGTTTCGTTATTTTGATGAGTTAAACTAGCGAAAAGGATATTATCATGACATATTAATCACATAATTTTTTACAGTATTTCACACAGTATAACATCATATATAATTACATTGTAATTACCTATATTTTATTGAATTTTATAATAATAATAATAATAATAAATGAACACACTGTAATATATTAAGGCTGTTTAGTATAGATTAAGGCTGTTTAGTATAGATTTTTAAATTTGAAACACGAAATTTAATTTATTAATTTAATACAGAAAATATAGTTATGACCCTTTTTCTAGTAAATCTTTATTTTCGGATTTATAAAATATTTTGCACTTTTATTTTGACTTTGAATGTACTGTAAGTTAAATAACATCGCAGTCTTTATGCTGACAGTTAATAAATGTTAATTGAGAAGTGCAAGAAACTGTAGGGTGTAAAAAGTATTAATTATTAATAAAGTAACTCATACTGTAAATATGTACTGCAGTAAAAATATGTTTTGTGCTCCTTTAGCTTAAACCATCTCAGTTTATGTTTACACAGTATTTTAGGAGTAATTAGTTGCTATGTGTATGAAGCTCTGCAGTTTTGCACTTGGTTTCTTTGAAGAGTTTATAATTGACATCTTCATTTCAGACTGCAAGAATGAGTCATTATTGTGCTTTTTGTTTTGATATAAATTCACTGCTACATATGCAGGAAGAACACATTCAGATTATACACATGTTAGGGAAATAAATGGCTTTGCTTAAATTAAGGGCAATGCTTATGCAACCTTTTGCAAATATGATGCATGAAAGTCTCCTTTGAAATCAACTCTGTTGTGTGGAAATGTGACAAAACGGTAAATATTCAGGAAAAAGACACAACAAAGTCACAAGAAGTCTCCAATTCCTTAGCTGTATTAAAACACTGCAATAGACAAATCCACCAGTTTACCACTCTTCATTATTTCATCACAACTTTACATAAGAAAGCCTTAGAATCCACCCAAAGGATTTGCAGTGCTTGGAAATCAAAGAAGACCCTTCGAACAGTGTAATTAGACATTTCTCTAAGGTACACCTCTAAGGAAATCTTCCCTCGATCTGTGTGGGAGTTGTAGCAGACAGAGCACACACCTTTAAATCTGCATCTTTAAATAAATAAGCCAGGGTAATGGGGGGTAACTCTAGGTAATGTGCTGCTTTAATATCAAACAACTCAGCAGAGACCGGTTTAAATTAAAGCTGTTATACACTTGATTAACCTTTAAAAAAAGATTTTTAAAAGTCTGTATGGAAACTTTATCTGTCTCTTTATCTATCTATCACTAAACAATTTGGGAGTTGAAAAGAATCCATCTATCTGTCTGCAACTGTTTCTGTTACATCATTCTTAAAATGCAACAATGCATCAGTTTCTTTGTGTTCTTTGCATCTTCTACACTTCTTTAACTTACTCCCTTGACTACAAAGTGCTTGCAAACAACTGTCAGCAATAGCAGCCTACCCACATTTGCATGTCAGATTATTCATTCTCAAGACTAAGTTGCTTGTTGCCTTAGACAGGGCAGGGTCTCTTGTGGGGTAATGCAACGTGGCTGGGAGCAGTTGTTTCACCATACAAATTGCAAACAAACCAGAGGATGACTAAGAAGGATGAGGTCTGTTCTATCATGGGATGAATTATTCTGTTTATGTTGACTCTTTAAGCAGATGAGTAGAAATTGACTGATGCTAATATATAACTGCATGTGTTGCTGCAGAAGATGAACAGCATCACAGCATAGAGGGATCACTGTGACACTTTTGGCTTTTGCTTATTTATTCAGAAAATGTTTAGCGTAAAGCGTTTTAGCAGTCATTATACCCAGGTTAATGGAATTTACATTTAAATGGCATTTATATGCAACTTTTTTTATCTCACAAATCTGTCTTTTTGACTTGCAGTTCTGATAAAAATATATGACATAAAGTCAAAATTTGCAAGATAAAAGGTCATAACTGTAAGGTAAAAATTCACAATGACCTTTTTTTTCCAATGGCAGAAACAACTTTTCATACGGTTCTGTTTTACAACATAAAATTTCAATAAAAAAAAAAAAATCCTTTCTATAATGCTTTAAATAGGAATACATAATGCATTTTTAATGCATTGTATATTTCCATAAATAACTGTAAGCAAAGTTAAACTGCATTATACTATATGCAGATTCCTTGTTACATCTGAAATTGGTTGTTTGTCATGCATTTTAATACACTGTACTTTCTAAGGTGTAACAATGAATAGATAAGTATGTTAATGTATTATAATTGTAGTTACAATTATTTTAGCTATCATAAAATGCATTATAAGGTGCATTACAAGGCACAGTTAATGCATTAAAATAATTTTATAATGCATTGTATACTGTATAAAGTATTAAAGTATTCAGGCTTTATACTATATCAAGTATTCAGGCTTCAAGTGTTACTTTAAGTAAAGTGTTACAAAGTGAATATGCTGTTAGTGTGCTTCACTGATTTAGATGAATGAAAATGTAATGTTATTTCATCCAGTGTGGATTTAAAAACATTCTAGAGAAAAAAGCCTTTTCGAACTTTTATTATTAAGAGTGTAGAATGTGAAGAATCCAGATTTTTAACTGTAGGATGCTGTGCACTCCTCTTTCATACAGATTAAAAGAAAATATTTACCATTTGGGCTGTATGGCTAAACTACATCTTGGCTTGTTCCAGTTTTGTTTGATTTCCCCTGAACACATTCGTTTTAATCCATTCATTTGAAGTCAGTCCATGGATCTGGCATTTCTCATCAGTAATATTCAAATGATTCAAAATATATTTCCCTCTCTGTTAGAGTGAAATCATAGTTCACTCATGCTGTTTCTAATAGATTTACATATGTTTCCTCATTAGCAAAAATGCATGACATGGATGGGTGGATGTTTTTATACTGTATGCTCTGATGGCTCGGAATGAGGGGAAAAACCTACTCGAATATTACTGATGCAAGTAATAAGACCTCTCTGAGATGGAAGATGATGAAAATAAAACTGGAACTTATGTTTAGCTTTATGAACGCATTCCTTCACAATATGTACATATGAATAGTTGCCCTTAACATCCATAATGCCTGGCCTTCGGCAGAAATGTTGCTGCCTTGCTGGAGTATGTTAACTGCTGTGAAAATCTTATGGTGCCTTTTATTTGCATTATATAATTATTGCTAAAATGTAAGTTCAGAAAGCTGTTAATGGTCCTAATGAACTTTGAAGCATTAATTTTAAGTAAATTCGTATTGAAAATGTACTTTTACTTAACCACATGATGTGTGTATAATAGATGTCTATTTCTTTGTCGTTATGTATTCTGGTTGTCCCTGCCAACATATTATTGGCCTGACATTTTTTTCCTAACTAAAAATCCATTAAGGTGCTTCTGAATGACATATATTACCAAGTTATGGAGACCCTGAGAGTTGTGCTCTCTGCAGTGTTGTTTTAGTACAACTGACATGCTATTATAGTTTTCCTTGATTTTTTTGAATTGGTTTTTATTTTTGTTTTCGCTTTTCATGTTCATTTATGCATTTTACATTTATTTTAGTTACATTTTAATTTAGTTGTTTTTAATAAATCATAGTAGTCTACGTTCAGTTTTGGGTGTGCTAACAGTTGTTTTCGGCTTTGTACAAGATCATGCACTGGAATAATGAGCAATTTTTCTCCTTTGATTTGATGACACATAATGGGATTGTTATAAAAGCAATCTGACATCATTTTGCTCTTTTTGACAAAACTGTTCTATATAAAGCTTGATCCTTTCATTTACTACTTTAGTTTGTGTTGAGGATAGAGATGGACTGTTGAAAGGGGGCAGTATTGTTTGCTGGGATCAAATAAATGAAATAAAACAAGCGGCGTCAGTGATTTGCGTGGCATTGCTGTCAGTATTTTGGCACAAATTGCCTGTGGCCGTCCCTGGCTTTCAGCTGGGCTCACGATTTCACAGCTGCTTTTAAAGCTCTTCGCCATTTATTGAAGTGCCAGAATGCACCATTGTGGCGGGTATTTATCACTGTTAAATGCCTGAGATGGTGAGGACACGTCTCATTCTACCTGTCACTTCCACAGAAGAGAGCCAGCATAGTCCATATTTAACCACCATACTTTCTTCCTCGCTTGTCGTTTCTTCACTCTCTCTCTCCATTTGAAGGGCCTAAACAAACTACCTGATGTTCTGAATGCTCTATTTCCCTTTAGTATGTTAGGCCAGCCTGAGAAATATTGCAGTGGAATAAATCCCTTTCCATGTGACATTTGCATCAGGAGGGGAGAATCAGTGACAGTGGAGAGTATATGGTGCTGTCTGCAAAGCTGAAGATGTTAAAATCAACATGAAAAATGCATTTGCATTTCATGTTTATGGCTGTTATTCCAAATGGATTTTAAAATTATTTTTTTAAATGTGTATTTTTTTTTATTATATTTATTTATTTAGAAACATTACTGCAAACATGACCGAAATGATCCATTTGGTAATTTGGTCTTTCTTTCTTTCTTTCTTCACCAAATCATCAATATAGAATGATATCTGAAGGATGATGTGACACTGAAGTAATGATGCTGAATAAAAAAATGTTTTTCCTTTTCTTTTCCATGTTTTTCTTATTCTTTCCACCCTCGTTTGGTATGATGTGGGCCAAATCAGAGATCATAACAGGTCAACTTTGGTCCGTATGTAATGCATATTACAGTCAATTCCAGATGGCCAAATTCCGGTTCTACTTTTTTCCTTTTTTTCGCATTCAGTGTTCTGTTACACTCATCATATTATGGAAGTATTGCAATTTAACGTTGACTTTCAGTATGTGCTGTTCTTGGTAGGTGTCAGATGGTGTCAATTTCCGTAAACTTGTATGATGATGGATTTGTTTATTTGAGTAGTAACATCCTTGTAGTCTTTCTCCAAGAAATAAACAGACACAAAATGGAACGATCTCTTTGAATGTAACTAATGGAGCCTTCATTCTATGATAATTACAGACAATTGATGTCAATTTCCTTTTCCTTAGTGTGTAATTAACTGGCCATCTACATTTTTTTTCTGTGTACACAGAGAACAAACAGATTTTGAACAGACGAACATGAAATCTGAACTTGAGCTAACTTTTGCATTCAACTTTATGAAACTTTTGCTCCTGTCCTATATTTCAGAAACGGTGGTGGTGAAGGAAGAGGAAGCCCTGGGTCAGTCTAGAGTCTAAGTTTTATTCTGATTCAACAAAAGTAAGATGAAAAAGGCATTTGAACCTCTCGGGAATCCCATGCTCACCATCACACACTTCTGAAAGCCTTTAACATGTCAACAGGAGTGGTGAAATTTTAATCCAGGATGACATTTCAGATATCTTTTGTTCCTAATCTCACCCTTATCTGCTACTAATGGTATTATTCTCCCAGGTTTACCCATCTGACCTGGATGCTTACAATATATATATATATAGCTCTGAAAAAGATAATTCTACTGAGGGAAGAACAGTATAAATCTCACACCACACAATTTCTGACCCACATTGCCTATATCTTCTTTCAGATATTTCAGATATTTTCCCACATGTTTTCACACAATACAGCTGATATGGATTTTGCATTTTTGAGGAACCTTGAGTGTGTAAGTACCATAACAACAACCATAATAAGTTGAATCTACATGATTAACAAACCAGTTATAGTCCTTATGTAGTGACTTTTCAGGAATTTTAAAGCAGTGTGGTTTGAGGTATGACGGACGAGTAATTTATGTTTGTCTTACATCTGACCTTATTTAACTCAAAAACTCTTAAAAGCCCCTTAAAAATTTCCAAGGGAACTCATCTCATTAGTATTTGTGCGTAACACGTTCAGTTTGTTATGTTTAGATACTTTGTTAAGGACAAAATGGATTTTAAAATTATTTTTTTAAATGTGTATTTTTTTTTATTATATTTATTTATTTAGAAACATTACTGCAAACATGACCGAAATGATCCATTTGGTAATTTGGTCTTTCTTTCTTTCTTTCTTCACCAAATCATCAATATAGAATGATATCTGAAGGATGATGTGACACTGAAGTAATGATGCTGAATAAAAAAATGTTTTTCCTTTTCTTTTCCATGTTTTTCTTATTCTTTCCACCCTCGTTTGGTATGATGTGGGCCAAATCAGAGATCATAACAGGTCAACTTTGGTCCGTATGTAATGCATATTACAGTCAATTCCAGATGGCCAAATTCCGGTTCTACTTTTTTCCTTTTTTTCGCATTCAGTGTTCTGTTACACTCATCATATTATGGAAGTATTGCAATTTAACGTTGACTTTCAGTATGTGCTGTTCTTGGTAGGTGTCAGATGGTGTCAATTTCCGTAAACTTGTATGATGATGGATTTGTTTATTTGAGTAGTAACATCCTTGTAGTCTTTCTCCAAGAAATAAACAGACACAAAATGGAACGATCTCTTTGAATGTAACTAATGGAGCCTTCATTCTATGATAATTACAGACAATTGATGTCAATTTCCTTTTCCTTAGTGTGTAATTAACTGGCCATCTACATTTTTTTTCTGTGTACACAGAGAACAAACAGATTTTGAACAGACGAACATGAAATCTGAACTTGAGCTAACTTTTGCATTCAACTTTATGAAACTTTTGCTCCTGTCCTATATTTCAGAAACGGTGGTGGTGAAGGAAGCGGAAGCCCTGGGTCAGTCTAGAGTCTAAGTTTTATTCTGATTCAACAAAAGTAAGATGAAAAAGGCATTTGAACCTCTCGGGAATCCCATGCTCACCATCACACACTTCTGAAAGCCTTTAACATGTCAACAGGAGTGGTGAAATTTTAATCCAGGATGACATTTCAGATATCTTTTGTTCCTAATCTCACCCTTATCTGCTACTAATGGTATTATTCTCCCAGGTTTACCCATCTGACCTGGATGCTTACAATATATATATATATAGCTCTGAAAAAGATAATTCTACTGAGGGAAGAACAGTATAAATCTCACACCACACAATTTCTGACCCACATTCTGTGTACACAGAGAACAAACAGATTTTGAACAGACGAACATGAAATCTGAACTTGAGCTAACTTTTGCATTCAACTTTATGAAACTTTTGCTCCTGTCCTATATTTCAGAAACGGTGGTGGTGAAGGAAGAGGAAGCCCTGGGTCAGTCTAGAGTCTAAGTTTTATTCTGATTCAACAAAAGTAAGATGAAAAAGGCATTTGAACCTCTCGGGAATCCCATGCTCACCATCACACACTTCTGAAAGCCTTTAACATGTCAACAGGAGTGGTGAAATTTTAATCCAGGATGACATTTCAGATATCTTTTGTTCCTAATCTCACCCTTATCTGCTACTAATGGTATTATTCTCCCAGGTTTACCCATCTGACCTGGATGCTTACAATATATATATATATAGCTCTGAAAAAGATAATTCTACTGAGGGAAGAACAGTATAAATCTCACACCACACAATTTCTGACCCACATTGCCTATATCTTCTTTCAGATATTTCAGATATTTTCCCACATGTTTTCACACAATACAGCTGATATGGATTTTGCATTTTTGAGGAACCTTGAGTGTGTAAGTACCATAACAACAACCATAATAAGTTGAATCTACATGATTAACAAACCAGTTATAGTCCTTATGTAGTGACTTTTCAGGAATTTTAAAGCAGTGTGGTTTGAGGTATGACGGACGAGTAATTTATGTTTGTCTTACATCTGACCTTATTTAACTCAAAAACTCTTAAAAGCCCCTTAAAAATTTCCAAGGGAACTCATCTCATTAGTATTTGTGCGTAACACGTTCAGTTTGTTATGTTTAGATACTTTGTTAAGGACAAAATGTGAATATTGTCCACATAACATGGAAGAATTGATATAGACTGGACACAGCTTCAGAAAGTTACTTAAAAATGTTTGTTATATTAAAAAAAAAAACATTTGTATAAGTTACTTTTTAATATTAAATAGGTACTTTTGAGCCTCTAACCAAACCACTACTCCAAAAAAATGAAAAACGGGTAGTACAATGTTCAATTTATTAACTACATTAGTTAACTTGAACTAACAATGAAGATTACTTCTAAAGCATTTATTAATCATTATTTAAATCATCATTATTGACCTGAGCTAACACAAACTAACAATGAACAGTTGTCTTTTTATTAACTAATGGCAACAAAAATGTATAAATACGGTAACAAATGTTTTGCCTGTTGTTAAAATGTTAGGTAATGCATTAACTAATGGGATCTTATTGTAAAGTGTTACGTTACCAAAAGCATAATAGACAGTACAGTGACAATAATTTTAATTACAATACACTACTATTTAGAATTTTAATACTATTTTTAATCTTATGTAAAGTTATGGCACAAAATAAGTTGAGTATGGCACCAAAAACCACACAGGACAGTGTTAAACCATTATAATGTCAAACTAGGTGAATGTGTTAAATAAATGCAATAGGATTAAATATATTACTTTATTCTTAATGACTGAATACAATAAAATCAACTTATTAATTTAATTTAATAAATGTTTTGAACCTAAAAGAATTTTAGAAGAATTTGTTAGCATCTCTAAAGTTTTTCATACATGAAATACTTATATTTCAGGTGTTGCCAGCTAGTACTTAATGTATGTAGTGTTTTAGGAGAAAAACTGTTGGTGACGCTAGTGCAACACGCATTTCACACTTTGCTTAAACTCAGCAGTTCATATAACTGAATGTCAATCCAAATTCATAAAAGTTTGTTTGTTCCAGCGCAAGCTGCTTCCCTTCTGATATCTCTTTGTATTATGTACTCATTAGCAACACAACAAAAAGGTCAAAGCGAGTGAAAAGAAAATTACCCGAGAGGTTAGGGGTAGATAGAGCCAAGAAAATTACAATTGTAAATTAGCTTTGGTATTCCCCATCAAAAGCAGCCTTTATTATCTGCTATTTGGCAATGAACAAATAAGAGGATTCTTAGTCACTCAGAGGATGTGGGCAGATTGAATTTTTCATTTATTTGTTTCAATTCCGTCACCATAAAGGTTTGGCCCTCAGAAACCCCTTCATTTTCTTCTCTACTTCTTCATGGTTTTTATCTCAGCGTGCTGAATTACCACACGTGATGGTGGAAACTGGCGACCGTTATTATTCCGCCCGCCTTGCATCCAGCAAAGATGCGTGAAAACTCAAGAGGAAGCTTGATTCACACCTGAGGCGTAGTGCTCCTCATCACCGATGCCATAAATTTCCATCAAGGTATTGGAAAAGGGCTTCTTGTGTCATCATGAGCCCACATTCCCACATCTGAAAACCTCTCCATGCATACGCTTTTCTTATTCATTTAGCACACCTTCCTCTTTACTCCATCAATCCTTATTTTTATGATGAAATAATTCCTCTCTAGGGCTCTTCACAACCACTCCACTGTGTCCGCCGTCATTGTACACCACATAATGTTGTTACTTTGATTGCGGCTTACTTTCAACCCCAGCGCGCAGCATCTAATGAACAATACTGACAGGAACGTTCACGGTTTGCAGAGAAGTTTAAGGTTCACTATTCACTCATTTAGCTTCATGTTACTGTAATTGAATTGCACAATACCATAAAGTTGATCGCTATGGCAACAAGGCCGGCTGCTCTTTGACTGGTGGATGCTCAAAACTCATGGCTAAGGCTGGACACAATTGTCATTTTTCATATTTAACTGTGCTAACATTAAAGGATGCTGGGATTTATTATCTCATTTTGTTCTCCGTTTTCTAACACTTCTTTCCACTTGTGCGTCTCATTTCTACATACTCTATTATTCATAAAGATATTAGTACCATGTAAAAGATGATTTTTATAAGCTGTCAGGAATCCAGCGAGGAAGTGAGAGCGCTGAGGGGCGACGCTGATGCGTCTGTCAAAACGTAAGCCGGATGAACATTGGGAAAAGATTCATTGTCCTCCTTCCCTCTCGTTCAGAAGACCCTCAATCTGATTATATGAAACAACATCAGTGCGGTCGCAAACACAAAAGCATAACTGTCTCAGCTACCCGTCTCTGTAATAGGAATGAATTCAGAGATGCATCACTCAGGCCCAGTGGAAATAAGAGACCATTTAGCCTCAGCTTTCTCTCACACTGCCCGAATTCATCCCCATTTAGAGAAGCCTTCAACATGAGTCCAACAGCATATTAACGCAGTATTTATGACTGGCCCATTTAGGCTTCACAGAGTCCAAGGTGCCCTCATTAGCCTCTCATTAACACAGGACAAAGAGCAGAGATGTTAATAAATCCTTAATTGAATTACATTCCTCCCTCTGGAGAAAAGTTATGAGAAAAAAATGGGGAGGTTTGGTGCTAAAGGGATTAACACGATTTTAATGACCATAATTCAGTGGCATTTCATTGCTGGTTTTTCATATAGCAAGAAAATGTTCCTTTAATATAGCTAATACAAAATACATAATTACAATGAAAAATATAGATGGAGAAATGTAACTAGACAAACAATAAAAGCGACAGCAGCTGCATTTGTGTGTGTATGTGTGTGTGTGTGTGTGTATGTCAGTGGTTCTCAACCTTTTTTCCACCGGGCCGCTCTATGGTCCAAGTGCAATCTCGCGGGCCGCACGCATATCATTTACATATTACGTCAGCAATACAAACCAACCTGATTTACAATACAATACAGCAATACAAACCAAACCAACCGGAGTTTCACTTTTATGCGTGGGGGGCACCCACTGACAGACGAGCCACGAGCACTTTTTTATATGTTCTACATTTCATGTATTTATGTAACACATATTCTACATTAAAAAAATAAATTTAGAATGAACAATAACTGCTGTACAAAGAGTAAAAAATAAATAAATAAATAAATAAAACATACCTAATGCAGAAAAGCCGCCTCTTTTTCCAAATTGCGTAGATGACCACTATCTTTCTTTCATCTCTTCTGATAAATACATCAGACACGCCTTTAGAGAGAAGTGCATCTTTAGGAATTATGATCATAATGAAAGAGTTTTTGTTTTTGGTTTGTTTCATTTCGTTAAGTAGTCATTTAAAACTTTCTATAGATATATCTATCATGTCTGTGAGGCATGTATTTGCTGAGTTTCGGGTTCATTTTTGTGAAGCGCTCCTGTTGAAGAAGAGACGGCAGAAAGCGCATCATGTTTGATTTTTTTATTTTATTAAAGCACAAAGTTTTGTTGATATTGTGAGTGCACACAAATAAAAGTAGACCCTTTACAGTATAGAATGATGTATTACTCTTACCTTTATGAGCAAAAATGACGGTGTATTCACTGAAAAAAAATGCAAGTGTTGGCGCTGGCGTCTCCATGTCCTGCAAAGCGCGCTTCAGCTTCCACTCTCCGCACAAACTATTGGATACAGCGCACATTTATCTAGGTTTAACGTCTAAACATTTCTATATGCTTGAACTGTTTTATATCTATAGATTTTATTTTAGTCAAGTCGTGATGATTTGAGAGGCTAAATTGATCAAGCATATGCTCACTGTCTGCCGCTGGCCACTTGGTCGTTACTTTAAATGCGTAACGTTAATTAGGCTATGTGAGTACTGCTCATGTCTGAAAATAATATATGAAAAACAAAATTATTATACCTAAAAACGTTAGGCTATAGCTTATATTTATTTAGTACATTTTTAAATTAATGTAAAAACTCAAATGAATTGTAAAACTGAAAGTATTTTTTTTTAATTGTGTTCAGCATGGTGGGCCGCATATATATATATATATATATATATATATATATATACATATTTACACATTTTAGAGGCTAATGTGTGAACATAAATGCTGTCATATTCTATATAAAAATACATATTTATCTGTATAAAAATTATATATGAGTGGAGTATATCAATATTTGCTGAGAAAAGCCCTTGATCGCATTCTTACATTCTATACGTGTATAATTAATAATTCATAAAAAATATTCCTGTGATGGCAATATGCTAATATGCTGAGTTGGTGTTGACTAATGGTGTTGAAAACAGTTTTTGCTGCTTAATATTCCTGAGCACCAAATCAGCATATTAGAATGATTTCAGGAGGATCATGTGAAACTGAAGACTGGAGAATTGAAACATTTCAATAATTTCAATAATATAATAAAATTATATTTTGTATTTTTTTAAATGAATAAATTACATTTTAAAATAAATTAAAACATAAATTATTTTAAATTGTTGTAATATTTGATGTAGCCTAGTTGCTTTGCTGAATGCATATTCCTGGTCAAATCCAGGTAACGTTATTCCAAGAAAAAAAAACCTTTGTAATTTTTCCCTATCGACTGATGTCATCAGTACATGTGGGCTACCGGAAAGTGTTAACCAATTGTGAAATAGCTATTTATACATCATTTTAGCCCTCCCATTCAGTGTAGTATGTATCACCCACTTTTCACAATCCATTGCGTTCCTGAATCAAGTACCACTCTATATTTCTCCTAGTTGTTTCACTCAGATATATTCCAAGTAAAATGGAGTTGCAAACTGCATGTCGCGGTCATGGCCTTATTTTGAGAATTTCCTCAGTTGAAAAAGTGTTAAAATTGCTTTTGACACATAGAAAATCTATAATAAAGGGAATTGCTTTGGGTTTTAGAGGGCAACATTTGTGTTATGGCCAAAATAACATTTGATATTGCAACAGTAAGTGATATTAAAACACGTACCAGTCTTTCTGTCACTCTTAGGGTCAACTTTAGTACGTGGAAGTTATTTTATTGATGTAATTTAAATATGAAAATCTTCCCAGATCATATTTCATCTTACTAAGTTCAACCAATTTCAGTAAAGGTTTGTCTTGATAAAATGACATATTGGTTTTTGTAGCTGCAGAGACTGTTACTGCAAAATTCAAACCATTTTTGCTTGTCTATCTTAACATCATTAAACTTCATATATTATGTATTTTTTTTTACCTTTCAAACAATTGACTTCTTTTGTTGGATTATACTGCCTCTTTAAGTTTTAGCATTTTATCGTCATGAAATTTGCATTTTATAAACCTAAAAATGCAGATATGGTTTCTCGAGTCCCATCTTGTGCAAAGGCCACTGCTCCTTGTTTATGTTTGCCACCTTGTTGGTTGCCTACAGCTGGGTTTTAATGAAAGTGTCCACTGACACTTTCAGAGAGACAGATGTGAGAGTCTGTACCCTTTTAATCGTTTTCTGCTGTAATGACACGAGTCTGGCATATTTATTGAGGAAATACAGTCCTCTCCTCTCGACTGAGTGCTATATCATTATGGGACAGATTTAACCGTAGAATACAGATGTGTCTCATTGGCTCTCATTGGATGCCTTCAGTTTCAAGTTGCTAGAAAAGGAGTTTTGTAATGAGGCAGGAGAATATGCATATCTCTTGATCTAAAGGAGGAAGTAAGGTACTGTATGCGCCTATATAAACAGTTTAGTGGGGTGGAGCAGAGGATGTAGGTAAAGAGTGGGTGAGGGGTTACAACACGAAATGGCAGGTTGGCGTTTACACTAGATTAATGAGCTAAAGGAATGATGTTCCTTATCACTGCACTGCACATGTTTCTAAATTAATGCAAACGAAGGCGCTCCTTCTCTTTCTCCCTCTCTTTTTTTTCTTGTCACTTCATTTCTTCTGGTACTGTATGCGTCAGGCGATACATTTGCATCCAACCAGCCCCCCTCTGTTTTCATCCCTTCCCACTTAGTGCTCACCATAACAAGGCTTGTAGAATGGACCAATGGGAATCAGCTTAAAGAGTGCTTGTGTGCTCACAGTGCTTGCGAGGCAGATATATTGATATTCCTCCAGCATTCTGGAATGGGGTTTGTTCTAAACCTCTAACGTGATTTCTGCAGTGTATTCAGCCTAAAACATTAAAGACTTCCTTCACACTTTGATTTGTAGATAATTAGGACATTTTTTAAATCTTTTTTTGCAGTCTTTATATTTGTATTACATTTGAAGTGAAAAGTTTGAAATTATCCCAGAATGTGCAGCTTTCAAAACAACCAACTGCAAAGTTCTTGCATATATATATATATATGTATGTATATATATTATTAGTGCTGTCAAATGATTAATTGCATACAAAATAAAAGTTTTTGTTTGCATAATATATGTGTGTGTTCTGTGTATTTATTATGTATATATAAATACACACACATACAGTATATATTTTGAAAATATTTACATGCATTTACATGTCTAAATTTATATTCATATAATTTATATTATAATTAAATATATGTAATATATAAATATTACACAACATAACATATTTTTCTGAAATATATACATGCATGTGTGTGTATTTATATATACACAATAAATATACACAGCACACATACATATATTATGTAAACAAAAACTTTTATTTTGGATGCGATTAATTGCGATTAATCGTGTGACAGCACTAATATGTATATATATATATATATATATATATATATATATATATATATATATATATATATAAATATATATGTGTGGCTGTTGAGGATTTATCGAGCAGAGCACATGGCAGATATAAGAGATTCAAGAACCCTAGATTGTAGCATCGTTCAAGTCTGTGAAGACTTACTATAAAGAATTGTAAAAAAAAAAAAATATGCAGGAAAGAGTTCACAGTACTGCATTTAAATGTAAAAGCGTTCAAATGGGCATTCAGCTTTTCAGGTCCAGTTGTGAGTCACAGGCTGAGTGAATGAGAGTTTAACATCTGATATTCTCACAACATTAGCTTAGTCAATCCACAATGGTGAATCAATTATGGCTGTTTCAGATAGAGAAGAGAAAGCTTTTAAGAGCTTGATTAAATGTCAACTCTGATTACTTCGCTGCTGACATATCTATTCCTTTCAAGAGTGGACATCTGATGCTGATCTGGAGAACAATCGTCTGGTGCCTCACTTAGAAGTTTTGTGCTCTTTATTTTCAGCTGGAGTTACAGCAGAGGGCAAGATTACACAATTAAAAAAAAATTTCCCCCACAAAACTATTCCATTGCTACAGAAAACTTGAAATATAGCACGAAAGTTTTATGGATGACTTTTATAACACTTTTTTTTTTTTTGACAGACTGTTATTGTAAGGAAAATGTCTGTGTGAAGATTAAAAAATTATGCAGTAAAAATGTAAAACCATTTTACTGTATTTTTGATCAAATAAATGCAGCATTGGTGGACATAACAGACAAAACACTGAAAATCTTACTGACCCTGAACTTTTGAACGATAGTGTACCTCACCGACATGTGCAGAAATGGCATTGTGAATAATGTGAATAGTTCAGTTGTAATGTTTGGTTTCACATCCAGCTCATATATAAATAAAACCAGCTTTGTGACCATGAGAAACAATAGTTTGGCATGCAGATGGAAGGGACTTTGGCATTTCTAAAACAAACAACTAACTAACTTAAATACTAATCTCTCTCATTCTTATCTCACAAATGCAAAGGTTCTCAGTGATCCCCTGATCGACACGATTACTGTGGAAATAAAATAGTGCAGCTTGGAGAGGACTCCAGACTGATCAGTTCTTAAAGGCCCAGAAAGCTGTCATGTCTTGAGTCAACTGTAAGAAACTCTTGATATGATAGATTCACTCATATTGTTAATCACATCTTGTGTTTTTCCAGTAAAAAAATCCATGCAAAAATGCATATGACATTAAAGATAGTTTAAATTTGAAAAAATAAAAAAAATGAAAATAACCCCATGAATTAGCCATCCTAGGTGTATATGACTTTCTTCTTTCAGACAAATACAATCAGAGTTATTTAAAAAAAAATGTCCTGGCTCTTCCAAGCTTTATAATGGCAGTGAATGGGGGTAGAAATTTTGAAGCCCAAAAAAGTGCATCCATCCATCACAAAAAGTACCCCACACTGCTCTGGGGGGTTAATATAGGACTTCTGAAGCGAAGCGATGCAATTGTGTAAGAAAAATATTCAAATTTAAAACTTTGCTAACATCGTTTGCATATCATGAGAGAGTGGCGTTCCAGCGGAGCTTACGATACGCCTACATCATCCGCTGGATGAACTATATCCATTTAATGCTTGTTTTTAGAGAATATACCATGTAGGGCTGTGCAATTAATCGCATGCAATTGTCATGCGCATCTCGTCAGTAAAGCCGGTCCCGTGATTAGTAATACATCTCCATCACCTGCTTTCAGATTGAGCGGCATTCACTACACAGAGCCGTAGTTCACTGACAATTAGGCAATATCGCGTTCATAATCACAGATGAATCGCATTCGATTATGAACGCGATATTGCCTAGCTTGTCAGTGAACTACGGCTCTGTGTATTAATTGCCTCTCCATCTGAAAGCAGGTGATGGCGATTTACTACCAATCACGGAACCGGCTTTACTGATGAGATGTGCGTGACAATCGCATGCGATTAATTGCACAGCCCTAGTACCATGTATTCATTTTGTATTTATTTTTAAAAGGATAGTCAACCCAAAAATGAAAATTGTCATCATTTACTCACACCCCATATGGCTCCAAATCTTTATGACTTACTTCCTTTTGTGGACCATAAACATAAACAACATAAGCAAAATGTTGGTAACTAAAGAGAACCTTTATGGTTAAAAAGATGATAAACCTCTGGTCATGGCTTGCATCCACAATATTAAATAGTGGGCATAACATTATTTAACATAGCTAATTGCACAGCCCTAGTACCATGTATTCATTTTGTATTTATTTTTAAAAGGATAGTCAACCCCAAAATGAAAATTGTCATCATTTACTCACACCCCATATGGCTCCAAATCTTTATGACTTACTTCCTTTTGTGGACCATAAACATAAACAACATAAGCAAAATGTTGGTAACTAAAGAGAACCTTTATGGTTAAAAAGATGATAAACCTCTGGTCATGGCTTGCATCCACAATATTAAATAGTGGGCATAACATTATTTAACATAGCTGATGTATGCCAAATGAATGTGGAGAAAGTTGCATAAAGTTGCGCTTTTAAAGGGAACCTGTACACACACACCTCATTACACTCTAAAAAATGCTGGGTTAAAAAGGGACAAACCCAGCTATTGGGTTGTTTTGACCCAGCGGTTGGGTTCAAAACAATCCAATAGCTGGGTTTGTCCCTTTTTAACCTAGCGCTGGGTTATATTTAACCCAGCATTTTTTAGAGTGTACTAGTGCTGTAGATGTGTTTGGTTAATGTAATGACGCAACTTCATGACACCTGCTGTGTGAAGAAGATAAAGCTGTTGACTTAATCCGCGAGAGCACATTTGATCAGAGAAAACCGAGCCCACAGAATACTAATGCCCTGACATATTGTGATATTTTTGGCTTATCATCGCATCTTGCCAAACCTATAGTGTACGTCTCTTAAGGCACATGGTTGAAGTCATAAAGAAACAATAAAATAAATTACAAAATATTTTCCAGTAAAAATATCTCAGCATCCATATAATTAACCCTAATATCTAATATCTAGTTTTTGTTCTTTTTTTTAGGCATAAATCTAACAATCTGTAGGGAGATTTATAGAAAAAAACTCAATAAATTCTCTGAAAACAAGTTTTATAATCACACAAGCACAGTTTTATAAATTTATCATGTTTTAGGAGTACATACTGTAGATATTTTAGTAGATGTGTTTGGTTAATGTAATGACGCAACTTCATGACACCTGCTGTGTGAAGAAGATAAAGCTGTTGACTTAATCCAGGAGAGCACATTTGATCAGAGAAAACCGAGCCCACAGAATACTAATGCCCTGACATATTGTGATATTTTTGGCTTATCATCGCACCTTGCCAAACCTATAGTGTACGTCTCTTAAGGCACATGGTTGAAGTCATAAAGAAACAATAAAATAAATTACAAAATATTTTCCAGTAAAAATATCTCAGCATCCATATAATTAACCCTAATATCTAATATCTAGTTTTTGTTCTTTTTTTTAGGCATAAATCTAACAATCTGTAGGGAGATTTATAGAAAAAAACTCAATAAATTCTCTGAAAACAAGTTTTATAATCACACAAGCACAGTTTTATAAATTTATCATGTTTTAGGAGTACATACTGCAGATATTTTAGATATCAAGACTGTTAAAAAAACTTGTATTCTGTATTCACATTGCACATTTATTTTTTTCAGGCAATTTGTTTGTCAGCACAATTCAGAGATTACTCCATGCATGTACACAGTCCAGTCAAGTGAAATTCCATCCAAACAGACCCAGATTTTTGTCTCTGCTTGCAAGTACATGGACACGCACACAAATACACACACACAAATAAACACATTCCCTTATAGAAAGCTTTCCTAAAGCTGCTGTCTGCCTGTGTTTGTGCAGGAGAGGTTGTAGCCTGCACATAAATCATCAACTCAATGCACAGCTATAATGTCATCTCCGCACACACACAAACACTTACACAAACCCGGGTGGGCTGGGGGTCAGACTCAATAAATTCTCTGAAAACAAGTTTTATAATCACACAAGCACAGTTTTATAAATTTATCATGTTTTAGGAGTACATACTGTAGATATTTTAGATATCAAGACTGTTAAAAAAACTTGTATTCTGTATTCGCATTGCACATTTATTTTTTTCAGGCAATTTGTTTGTCAGCACAATTCAGAGATTACTCCATGCATGTACACAGTCTAGTCAAGTGAAATTCCATCCAAACAGACCCAGATTTTTGTCTCTGCTTGCAAGTACATGGACACGCACACAAATACACACACACACACACACAAATAAACACATCCCCCTATAGAAAGCTTTCCTAAAGCTGCTGTCTGCCTGTGTTTGTGCAGGAGAGGTTGTAGCCTGCACATAAATCATCAACTCAATGCACAGCTATAATGTCATCTCCGCACACACACAAACACTTACACAAACCCGGGTGGGCTGGGGGTCAGAGGTAAGGAGAGTTCTAGATGTATTGAACTCTGAATTAAACCGAATAACACATGAACTCCTGCTGTTACATAGTGAGCAGACTTGTGCCAGAATAAATCTAACGTTATACTGTGTCCCATTCAATTCTTAAAACAAATACATCTTTCAAGTCTATGATAACACACATTCTTCAGCTTTCCCTTTGATAGAACATGTTCTAGAAAGGTCACTGGAACTGAATCGATTAGGAATACTTGGAACTACAGACCACATATAACAGTAAATAAACATCCCAATAACACAATTTTCATAGCACAAAGCTGTCATTGGGGCAATATTCTAGAATACAAAAGCTAAAAGTTAAAGTTCTGTACCTTATTTACCCCTAAATGGTACATATTAGTATTTTGAAGTGCATATCAGTAGCTAAAGTGTACATATTAGTAGTAATTAAAATTGAAACCTAATTTATTACATATTCACTGATTATTTAATTGCATATATCAAAATTTATCGTGATAACCCCCCCCCCCCAAAAAAAATTATCATCCTAGCAGATGAAAGTATTAAACAGGCATTACAAATGGCTTCATAAATCGATACCAATAACACAATTTTCATAGCACAAAGCTGTCATTGGGGCAATATTCTAGAATACAAAAGCTAAAAGTTAAAGTTCTGTACCTTATTTACCCCTAAATGGTACATATTAGTATTTTGAAGTGCATATCAGTAGCTAAAGTGTACATATTAGTAGTAATTAAAATTGAAACCTAATTTATTACATATTCACTGATTATTTAATTGCATATATCAAAATTTATCGTGATAACCCCCCCCCCCCAAAAAAAATTATCATCCTAGCAGATGAAAGTATTAAACAGGCATTACAAATGGCTTCATAAATCGATACATTTAGCAATATTACACAAGCAAGAACATGTTATTCTGAATATCAGTATATTAGTGAAAAAATTAGTGATAATAAGGTTGACACCACTGACGCTGGTAGGTCACATGACCATGACAAAATGACAGATGTAGTATGTGTATTACTTTCACACACACATTCATACTATATAGAATGTACTATTATAACTCTTGTGAGGTCGTGTTTTTATTAAGAAAGTTTCTGTTTGCAGAATATGCAGTTATGTGCCTTTCCAAACATGAATACTAAATATTTATGTAGCCTGTAACGAATCAGCTCATGAGGAAATATGAATAATTAATCATAACTAGTTATAATTAATTATGAATATTTAGATCCGCTGTAGATATTTAGCTGACCTCTCAGTGTCAACTGTCTTGTCAATTCTAAGAACGTTAATTTCCTGGTTAAGGGAAATAACTTCCTTACTGTACAATTCTGCAAAAGCTTGTAGCATAAATCTGCATGATTAAGTGACTCCAGTTATGGGAAAACCATGAACAACATCAAGTGTGATACAAGTAAGGTTTTATTAACTACATAAACCAAGGAAACCATTTTTCCAGGCTCTATTGTCACCCGTGTCTAAATCACCAGGAAGGGCATCCCGCCATTTAATCTTTCTGATCCCATTTGGGAAATGGTCTAGGAGCCTTTGGTCCCAGCTTAGGTAGAACATATCTAAATACATTTGTATGAGAACAGAGATTAGGCCTTTTTATAATTGTAGAGCTCAATAAAAAACAATCATCGTAGTGCTGCATATGGACTCTAATTGTCTGATAATTGGGATCTGTTACATGCCATGAGTACTATATAATATCATATGAATATAATATTCTGTAATAAAAAAATATATAATACATTTATATGAAAAATACAAGATGCAAAAATAATTTTCTAAATGTGCAGTCACATTTGATTGCTCAGTGAAATTTTGCGGGTGAAATCTAGTCATTTTTATGTGAATCTGTTCGATCGGGAGTTTCTCGTTAGGGCAATAAAGTTCCTCACACAGATTTTGCTCATGTTCAAGTTGCTCATTCAGATTCTCCACTTTGACCAACAGAAAGCTGCATGGTTTGAAATCGACTGTGTGAGCATTACTATTGACAATGGACAATGGATATTTTTACCTGCAAAATTTGCTCTGAAATGTTGCTAATGTGACTGTACCTTTAATCAGTATTACTTTTCCCCTGCTGGAAAAAAATGTGTATATATCCTGAAGTATACCATAAAATTTTAAAGAAATTAACTGACCGCCTGGATTCGTGTGGATTACTTGTGGATTATGATGTTTTCATCAGCTGTTTGAACCCTCATTCCGATGGCACCCATTCACTGCAGAGGAACCATTGGTGAGCAATTGATGCAATGCTAAATTAATTAAAATCTGTTCAATGAAGAAACAAACTCATACACATCTTGAATGGCCAGAGAGTGTGTACTTTTTTTATTTTTATTTTTTATTATTTTTTTTTACAAATTTTCATTTCTGGGTGAACTATTCCTTTTAGACTTGTTTTCAAAGAATGTACCCTCAGCTAAGTTTATTTTTCTCACTGCAATTGAATTTATTCTTGTTTTACTGTAAGCATACATAAAGCCTAAGGTTTATGTATATTCAAGATATATCCTCTGAAAAAAGTCTCAAATGAATGTATCTAGTTTTAATTGTTTAATTTTGTAAGATTTTTGACAGGAAAACAAGAAAATGCTTGTTAAAACAATTATTTTTGCACTGAATGTTCATGACTAATATTTTAATCATCTGCATCATCTCCTGAAATTGCACAGTTCTCTCGTTTAGGCTCTTAAAGGGGTCATATGTTGCGATTTCAAGTTTTCCTTTCTCTTTGGAGTGTTACAAGCTGATTGTGCACAGATACGATCCCTGAAGTTGCAAAGACTAAAGTCTCAAAACCAAAGAGATATTCTTTATCAAAGTTAAGACTCTGCCACGCCCCCCTAAAACGGCTCATTCTAACACGCCCCCACATATCTACCTCACTCTGTGGACATATTAGCATAATGCCGCCCAAATGTGCACGCAGAGAAAGAAGGC
>NW_015505680.1:904659-905102 GCF_001515645.1 Sinocyclocheilus grahami
AAGCAACCGCATATCAATGAGTTTAGCATTCATGAACCTTCGTAAAGCACCTGTTGTTCTTTATTTTAGCATCGGGTTTAAACAATTGCCTTCTTATAACATATTAGTGGGTTGATTTCCGCAGGCAAACACAACAGCAACCAATACACTATGATTTATTACTGCACAACTCTATTTCAGATTACTAACAAGACAGCAATGGAAATGAAGACTAGATGAATATTTAATATTGCAGGTCAGTATCTGACACACTAAGGCTCCATTGTGTATCAGCTGACACCTCAAAGGCTCTTTTGGATTTAAATGAGAATATCCTGACCAGTTTCTCTGTCAGTCTTATGCATCTGCTGACACAGAATAGCTATCTGTTGTTTGGCACAGACTGGCCACAAACAAATTCAGTCCTTTCAGGTTCACACAATCAGAGACTATTCCTTTTTTTT
>NW_015505680.1:906672-907219 GCF_001515645.1 Sinocyclocheilus grahami
TTTCTTTGAAAAGAGAAGCTGTCTTAAAACATTCTCCTCAGAGCACATTAACTTGCTTTAGGGTGATGGACTTTACCTTTATTCAGTGGCATTTGAGGAGAACTTTGAGCTACATTTATTTAGATACGTTTTTTCTTTTTAACTAGAGGCGATCTTCATGTTCCTTTTATTTTTCATCTTCCTTTATACTCTGCTGTTTGAAAATGCTTATAGAGTGAAAATTAAAAAGTAATGCAAAGTAAAATAAAACTACAATTTAAAAATGAGGCCAGTTGACTCCAGCATTAAATCATTAATAATGATTATGACTCCTTAGACCATTAAATAACTAGCATATCGTCGAGAAAGTGCTTGGTTTCTGATTGTCATTGTTAAGAAAGAAGAAAAAGAAAATAAATCTGTAATTGGCCTTGCCATCAGTGAAAACAATAAAAAAGAGGATTACCACTTTAACATACATGAAAGAAGGTAGTGAGTTGGAAGTCCACAGCAATTTATCAGAAATTAATGACTGGGATGAAAAAGACTCTCCTCTCTGGACTAGAGC
>NW_015505680.1:907229-911296 GCF_001515645.1 Sinocyclocheilus grahami
GTATTACTTTTCCCCTGCTGGAAAAAAATGTGTATATATCCTGAACTGACCGCCTGGATTCGTGTGGATTACTTGTGGATTGTGATGTTTTCATCAGTTGTTTGAACCCTCATTCCGACGGCACCCATTCACTGCAGAGGAACCATTGGTGAGCAATTGATGCAATGCTAAATTAATTAAAATCTGTTCAATGAAGAAACAAACTCATACACATCTTGAATGGCCAGAGACTGCAGCTATCCATTCTCATTAGTGCTAGCAGACACATCTGCACCACCACCTTTGTTTCTCTCATGACTTTAGCATGTTGTACAAGAGTTTAAAGAAATAGTTCACCCAAAAATTCAAATTGGCTGAACATGTACTCACCCTCAGGCCATCCAAGATGTAGATGAGTTTGTTTCTTCATCAGGACAGATTTGAAGAAATTTAGTATTACATCACTTGCTCGCCAAAGGATCCTCTACAGTGAATGGGTGCCGTCAGAATGAGAGTCCAAACAGCTGATAAAAACATCACAATAATCCACAAGTAATCCACACGATTCCAGTCCATCAGTTAACATCTTGTGAAGAGAAAAGCTGCATGTCTGTGGGCTTCATGCCCATTCAAACTGAACTCAGAGCCTCCTTAGATTTTTGAGCCAAGCAGATTTCGAATGCAAATCACACAAAAAAATTAATTAATAAAAAAAAAAATAACCTGAATCATTCCATAAAATATTACTGCTTGTTTTCAAAGAATGTTGAATTAAGTTGTTTGTTGTTTAAAAGCATAAATCTAGAATAATTTGATGAGGTTTAAGTTTATATATTTCCTTAAAAACAAGTCGTATTATTTTATTTGCTTTTCCTTTTCAAGTGAGTGTATTATTTAAGACATTGTTTGCATTGAGATATGTTGACTACAAGACAAAAATACTAATTACTCATCACTAACGTTTTAATTACCTTAGTAGTGCTGCCAGTAAGAAGCAATGTTGATTTAGGTAAGAAAGTTGGGTGAATACTGAAAGATTTTTTTTTTTTTTTTTATTATTGAGTATATAAAAACATAAATAAAAGTTTAAAGCTGCATTGCTGCATCACCAGTTCATTTTGTGTATTTCCCACCTGTACTTTAAACATACAAGGCAAAATAGTTTGGTGAAGTAGTACTGTGCGCGACTGCTCTTCCAAATCCAAATGATAATGTCACACAAAGTGACGGACGATCATAATTTTTTTTGTCACCGTTTCCAGTTCACACTGGATTTCATCCTCGACACTGCACCAGCAGTGATTTTCAAAATTAAAAAAATGGTGGTTAAAATAAATGCTGCGTGAACTCATCCAATCAGCATGTTCAGCGCCCAAGTCCCACCCCCAAAAGTTCCGGACCTTTGTAAAGTACTACCTCACGAGCAGGGACTTTATGATAGGCAAATTTTTACCCAGAACATTATTTAGATCCTGGTTCCTGCGGTGGAAACACACAGAGTACAGCCCCAAAGTCCCTAGTTCCTGGGGAAAGTTCCTGCGGTGGAAACAACTTTAAGATGGATAGTCAGACTGATGCAATATCTTTGATTCCATTAGAAAAAATACTTTTATTTTGAAATTATTTGCCAGTATTCATCATGATGAACAGTAACATTCACTGCATGCATGCTTCTTCCAGGTTTGTATCCTACAGTTGACAATCTGTTTTTTCTATCAACAAAGGGGATCATTAGCATATACAATTGTTTGTAATTTGAGTATGTGGCAGAATCATGAAACAGCTGCCTTCAAAAATGCATTTAACTTGTGTCATTAGAAAGTGAGACAGAGTCTGGCACCTTTCTTTAGCTCAAAGAGAGAGTAACAGTACTCAGAATGCAGTGTGTACTTCTGTTTCATTCACCACAAGAGGCCAAATTCTTCCTGGGAAAGAGGCCAGAATATGGAAACACTGGGTAGCAGTCACCAGGTCAGGCCAGAGGAGCTTGTAGTTGGTGAATTCTTTCTTAAAGGGCCACTGGAAGGTCAGGCAGGAGAGACGTGGAGAAGTATTCAAAGCACATGTTGCTTGTCTTGCCTCCAAATAAGCTTTTTTGACAGCACTGTACAGCGTCCCCAAAAGGTATACTTGTACAACTAAGCTGTATTTAAAAATGTATGAATGTCATTGCAGTGTATGTAAGCAATATCATATGAGCAAGAGTGCTGTATCTTTAAAATATCAACATGGCTAAAAAAAAAGGAAAAAAGAAATCTAACAAAAAAGATGCATTTGTTTAATCAATTTACCCACTTATGAGCATAATTATTACCAGAGGTAACGAGCCAATCAGCTGTCAGATTCACCTGTATGTAGTAAAAAATGATTATTTAAGGATCTTAAAATAAGTGAGACTGAATGACGGAGCCATGTAAATTTGTCATAATGAAGGAGTCGAGGATGGAATTTCTCTTCATAAGCTGAATATATGTTAATTCATGTTTGAACGTTTATAATGTTCATAGTGTTATATATGGCTCTGCACAATTTTTTCTGTCATGTTCCATTTGAGTTGTGTAGTTTATCCCTTGTCAGGGATATTATTGACCTATGCATCATTAATTGTCAGGACTATTTTAAGATATCAAAGGGGTTGTATAAGTTGAGTATATAAGTTTTACTGGTTGAACACTATAATTGAATGTATAGTCCGAGAGACTGTTTAGGTGAGTGTCGCTGCCACTCATAATCACATAATCAGCCGTATACAGAGAAACAACATGATTGCGAGCGTGTGACAATGATTTTATATAACAGTTCATTTCACATAATAATAATAATACCAAATAACTGTTCAACGAATCAGCTGAATGAATGATTCAATGACTCACTTGCAAAGTCAGTCACTTGTTTCATTCCTGTATGAATCAGCATTTTTTAATGAATCTTTTGAATAAACGATTCAATAACTCACTCACAAAGTCAGTCAGTTGTTTAGTTCCTAGAACGAATCAGTTGGTTTAAGATCTGAGCAGATTTTAAAATGCTAGGCAACTTTGTAAATAGTTACAGAGGAAAAACAGGGCATCATACACTAAACACTGAGGATCACAGACAGTATCAAGCAGGAGTCTGTGTCGTTCTGAATATGTACTAATGTTAAAAATCTGGGCAAAAGTTGTGTAGTGTATTCCAGACTTAACAGTCTATTGTAGTATGACAAAGTTACAGTAAAACATCTGTACAGGCTGTTCAAATCTTAAACGTATAATACGTATAAACCTATTATATATATAGCACATATAAGAAAATATCTGCTCATTGTGAACACTGGAATACACAATAACCAAGAGCACAGCTACGTGCATAGTAGCCTTATGCAGCATGAATGCAGCTGCAGTGGGAAACTGTACTGTACACACTGACATGTGTTTAGTAAGTGCAACATTGTGTAACACAAAGTCATTTAAAGTGCACTCTAGTCTAACAGCAGGGGGGCAAATGAACCATGATCATGGCTAGGGACTCAACGTTTATTATTAAGCCACAGGAAGTAATTATGGTCACACAGACCATAAGTGATTGGCTTGACAGCAGGATTCCATAAACTCTCCAGCCTCTGGAGGTGCTTATGCTGTACTCTGGTGCCAGGACACAGTCGAGGGGGGTGGGGTGTCCTCTGCTCTATAACCAGCGACGGTATTTTAATGCATCATTGTGGTGCTACCAACATAAAGCCTGTCTGAAAAGCTGGACAACTTAATCATGCTGCTTTCTAAGATCCCACTTTTGGCCAAAGTGGTATTTAGCCAAATATGTCCTTTATGGGGAAGGAAATCACAGAAAGCATTGCAGACAAGCAGTAAAAGCAGCATACTAACATAATCTCAGCTGAAAACGAATGATTTGGTGTCTCCAGAGCATAGTGCAATTAGTGACATGGGCAGAATTGCTGCCTAAGTAGAGCTTTCCAGATAGTTCACTTTATGTACAGTAGGGCTCTATGACCTTTAGGATGCTTCCTTCGAAGACTACTACATTTGTAGGTACTAGACAGTTCACTAGATTTTGTTCAAGATTCTGTTATTATTTATGTCCATGGAAAA
>NW_015505680.1:912241-912532 GCF_001515645.1 Sinocyclocheilus grahami
AGGGCTAGATTATCAGTATATAATTACTTGGCTGTGTGTGAGGATCAGATCTAAAAGTAATCACGTGGCTTCAAAAGATTATAGTCTTTAATTTTTCCATATACAGTGCTCCACAGAAGCATGGAAGTTACAGGGGTTTGGAACGACATGAGGGTGAGTAAATGATGACAGAAGTTTCAATTTGGGCTGAACTATTGCTTTAAACATACTTCCCTTTCCTTTTAAAACAATGACCTGATTCATTCGACTGAGGTACCCTTGAGCAAGGCACAGAGCCCCCAACTGCTCCCC
>NW_015505681.1:0-22592 GCF_001515645.1 Sinocyclocheilus grahami
CTGACCCCAAACTTTTATACAATATCTTTGGTGACATGAGGAACTACTTTCTGCATTCATGTTCTGCCTGCAATTCAGGGTGATTTCCAAATCCATGATAGATTATCATTCCTGAAAAAATGGAACATCACAAAACAATATCTGATGTTGATGGATGCTCGTTCTTTGATTTATTTGCCAAAAAGCATAATTATCCTTCAGTTGTTGATACTGGACTGTGATGAGCTGGGGCACAATAGTAGTAGACTAAAGGTAAAAGATTTGAGCCAACACCTGGAGGAGAGATGATTTCTCTGCTGTGGTGTAGAAGAAATTCCACACTAATTGATTCTTGGATATGCATATGGGCTTGGCCGAGGGAACACAAATGTTTTGCGAGAGAACGCAAACATTTTGCGAGGGAACGCAAAGTTTCTCGAGGGAACGCAAAAGTTTTGCGAGAGAACGCAAAAAATCTGAAAAATATTTTTTCCTCCCACCCCAAATTTTTTCACTCAATCTGATTTTTTCCCACCACCATGTCCCTTTAGGGGCTCCGTACTTTAGGGGCTCCGTAGTTTTACTTTAATTCCTTGGTGAATAAAAGTATTAATTTCTAAATTAAAAAAAAGTGCTGACCCCAAACTTTTATACAATATCTTTGGTGACATGAGGAACTGCTACTTTCTGCATTCATGTTCTGCCTGCAATTCAGGGTGATTTCCAAATCCATGATAGATTATCATTCCTGAAAAAATGGAACATCACAAAACAATATCTGATGTTGATGGATGCTCGTTCTTTGATTTCTTTGCCAAAAAGCATAATTATCCTTCAGTTGTTGATACTGGACTGTGATGAGCTGGGGCACAATAGTAGTAGACTAAAGGTAAAAGATTTGAGCCAACACCTGGAGGAGAGATGATTTCTCTGCTGTGGTGTAGAAGAAATTCCACACTAATTGATTCTTGGATATGCATATGGGCTTGGTTTATACCATCCAGAGGTGTGTCACCAAATAAAGCAGTAAGATTATCAACTAAATTACATGTAATCTTACACTAAATGTTATAACAAAGAATATCATAGTTCACTTTAGCCTGTACATATTTTTGATTCATTTAAATAAGATTAAATAAGCCACTTAATTAAAGTACACTGCTGATAGAAAAAAAGTGAATTAAAATGCTTTTAGGAAATTCAGAGTATGTGACTAAGAGACAGAATATGAGTCATAGTGGAGAGAGGAAGTCAGTCAGTAACAGGTGTATTATCAGGTATTATCAGATGTCATTTTTCTATTGTGATATCAATTTAACTGTCAAAATGTGCTGCTATTATACCTTTACTTTTGTCATTTGTGTTTTTGCTCTCATGGAGGATGAAGGTATAATTATGGATGATGTCTGATTAGAGCAAAACTGAAGTACAAATTGATCGAATAACACTGGTCTGGTGAAAGTGGCGTTATGCGTTTGATCTTTCGAAATGATTGATATAATGTCAACAGAAAGTGATTTCTATCAGAAAAGTATAAGGTTAAGCTAAAGATTGCTCAGTTCATTTTCACATACTGTCTGTGGAGCCAAATCCTACATAGTATAATGACCGTGGAGCCCCCCCCCCCCCCCCAAAAAGCCTTTTCCAAACAATTTTCATCACCTTTTTTCCACCCCTTCCTTGGTGAATAAAAGTATTAATTTCTAAATTAAAAAAAAGTGCTGACCCCAAACTTTTATACAATATCTTTGGTGACATGAGGAACTACTTTCTGCATTCATGTTCTGCCTGCAATTCAGGGTGATTTCCAAATCCATGATAGATTATCATTCCTGAAAAAATGGAACATCACAAAACAATATCTGATGTTGATGGATGCTCGTTCTTTGATTTATTTGCCAAAAAGCATAATTATCCTTCAGTTGTTGATACTGGACTGTGATGAGCTGGGGCACAATAGTAGTAGACTAAAGGTAAAAGATTTGAGCCAACACCTGGAGGAGAGATGATTTCTCTGCTGTGGTGTAGAAGAAATTCCACACTAATTGATTCTTGGATATGCATATGGGCTTGGCTTATACCATCCAGAGGTGTGTCACCAAATAAAGCAGTAAGATTATCAACTAAATTACATGTAATCTTACACTAAATGTTATAACAAAGAATATCATAGTTCACTTTAGCCTGTACATATTTTTGATTCATTTAAATAAGATTAAATAAGCCACTTAATTAAAGTACACTGCTGATAGAAAAAAAGTGAATTAAAATGCTTTTAGGAAATTCAGAGTATGTGACTAAGAGACAGAATATGAGTCATAGTGGAGAGAGGAAGTCAGTCAGTAACAGGTGTATTATCAGGTATTATCAGATGTCATTTTTCTATTGTGATATCAATTTAACTGTCAAAATGTGCTGCTATTATACCTTTACTTTTGTCATTTGTGTTTTTGCTCTCATGGAGGATGAAGGTATAATTATGGATGATGTCTGATTAGAGCAAAACTGAAGTACAAATTGATCGAATAACACTGGTCTGGTGAAAGTGGCATTATGCGTTTGATCTTTCGAAATGATTGATATAATGTCAAAAGAAAGTGATTTCTATCAGAAAAGTATAAGATTAAGCTAAAGATTGCTCAGTTCATTTTCACATACTGTCTGTGGAGCCAAATCCTACATAGTATAATGACCGTGGAGCGTGGACCGTGGGACCCCCCCCCCCTTAAAAACGCTTTTCACAAACATGTTCAATCCTCATTTGTCATCCTCAGATTAAACATGTCAGATCCTGTAGGTAATTTTTTTTTTAAAAAGAACTCGTTTGATATTGTGCCAACACTGTTTGATACTGTGTTGTGTGTGTTGATCATCTAAGTTGTTCTGTAAAGATTAATGGCTACTTTGTCATATAACAGATGCATTTACTACAGTAATGCCATATTGAATTATGGTGTGATCATTTCAGAGATGCAATGTGCAGACTGGAGATGAGTGTACAACATAGTAATGGGCTGAATTTTAACAATTCTCACAATTCATCATTCACAATTCATATAATATAATATAATATAGTGTAATGTAATGTAATATAATACAATAATAGCATGATAGAACATCACAACAACTTAGTCAATTATTATTTCGAAATCAATGTTATATCATATATATATATATATATATATATATATATAACCTACTATATATTTTTAGTAGGTTGATCTGAAACTGTTGATCTTATTCGAAATCAATGTTATATCATATATATATATATATATATATAACCTACTATATATTTTTAGTAGGTTGATCTGAAACTGTTGATCTTTTGTTATTGTTGCACACAATTTGTTTGTACAACACTTTTTGTCTTCCTCTTACTTATTGTTGCACCATCTAGTGGTCACATACTGAAACAACCATTCTATGGTGAAATTTCAGTAGGCTATATGAATGTTTTTGAATACAATTTTTATTCAAACTGAAACAAACAAATAAATTGATAGTAATATTACTCTTCATCTGCATCAGTTAATGTGTAAATAATAACCATATTACCAATGATTACGGTTTAGTTTTTTGTGGTGATCTACCTTTGATCTTTTTTTTTTTCAGTGTTGACCCATTGCTCTTAAAAACAAATCGTTAGCCAATTATCACCATTATCTCTCTTACAGAAAGCAGTTGTGACTGCTTGAACAACTTGTTTACACATCCTGAGGAGCTGGGAGTGGTTAGGGTGCAGATGACTATTATAATGTTAATGAGAATTAACTTCGTTAAAAACATCCTTGTTTCTTAAACAAGGATAAGGTGTGTGGGATATTAAACGGTAAAACTCAATTATGGGTCTGTACTTTTAATAGTATTAGTTGCACTGCCCCCTCTTGGACGTGTAGATGTATAGCACTTGTATTTCAAACGTTTGAAATTGTGCTTCAGGTATTTATGTTTTAGTTAGTTGTGGTGTTTTGAATGTATTATACTGCAGGGCATTAGATGATGTTTTAGAGAGTACAGTACATTTTATAAACAAATTACAGCAATTATTTTCCCTTTTGCTAAAATTATTGACAGGTAATATTTTAGAGGGGGCAACAATCTAAGCCTATACTTTTTTTTTTATTTCTTTTTTTTTAAATCATAGTTACACCATTACATTCACATCTTATTATTACATCAGGCTGGCATTGATAGCTAGTATTGTTTCTTTAAAAGTAGATTTCCCAGCTAAATCTGTTATGAAATCACAGCAGGACACTGCAGCCCGCTGTATGTCATCTCAAAGGAAACACTGCACCTGCTGCATTAAGAAGTTGGAAAGTCAGTTAAAAAGCTCTATACTGCAGCTAATCAAGCCATCACAGAGACAAAATCGAGACAGAGCTGATGGACGGACACAAAATAGTCTGCTTCTCTCCTAAACTACAGATCCATCAATGTCGTTCAGCTCACGTCATCTTTCCACTGAGATTAGCAGGATTTTTGAGTGCATACTGTGGCACGTACGTAATGAGGAGGATGTTTGAAAAAGAATCGCAGCAGATTGCTTTCACTGGTTTATTAGGCAGCCTGCGGGTTCAAACCTGTCTCCCCTTATGAAAGATTAAAACATCAGATGAAGGCTGCGGCGTACGCATTAACATACAACTTCCAGGGTCGCAGAACATTGTGCATCTGAGCTTGCCGCTTTAAGCTCTGCAGAGCATGATTTGTTTATAATAACTGACTTATTGAATATTTTCTCATGCAGTTGACATAGTATATTTTAGCGACTAGTCAGTAAGTTGTGTAGTAACAGTGTTGATATGGTTGTCTTGCTTGAGGCTTTATGCTCTTGACCTTTTCACATTTGATGTGTTAAAGCGTTAATCGAATGATGATGTCATATTTGTGAAAGGTGATGAGGTTGAGAGAGCTGGAGTATTTTGTTACTGTTAACCCTGAGCTTCACAATGCTGTCATTCATTCTCTTCTTACGTAATGAGGAGGATGTTTGAAAAAGAATCGCAGCAGATTGCTTTCACTGGTTTATTAGGCAGCCTGCGGGTTCAAACCTGTCTCCCCTTATGAAAGATTAAAACATCAGATGAAGGCTGCGGCGTACGCATTAACATACAACTTCCAGGGTCGCAGAACATTGTGCATCTGAGCTTGCCGCTTTAAGCTCTGCAGAGCATGATTTGTTTATAATAACTGACTTATTGAATATTTTCTCATGCAGTTGACATAGTATATTTTAGCGACTAGTCAGTAAGTTGTGTAGTAACAGTGTTGATATGGTTGTCTTGCTTGAGGCTTTATGCTCTTGACCTTTTCACATTTGATGTGTTAAAGCGTTAATCGAATGATGATGTCATATTTGTGAAAGGTGATGAGGTTGAGAGAGCTGGAGTATTTTGTTACTGTTAACCCTGAGCTTCACAATGCTGTCATTCATTCTCTTCTTACCTTTCACTTAATTCTTTAGTCACTGCAGGCACACACACAATTTAACACCGGTTGCAACTCTTACACATTACTTGTCTACTTTTGTGTGCGTGTATGCAGCTGCTTTTCAGAAGTTTGCATAGCAAGCACAGAACTGGCAGAACAATAGAGAAGGGTGTATATCCTGGGCCTGTGTGGAGCCCTGGTCTGTTTTAGGGTGTGTGCTTCCTATAACATGACTAGTTCCTTTTGAATTGTTTACGAAAAAAACGGTCAACTGGTATTCGGTTAGTAAACGGTTATTTTTTTCATTCATTCTTAGATATTGCCATTTCTTAGATGTTGATTTGTGTATTTTGTCTTAATATGATATTTTAAAGATTAGCATTATTTGTTTCAAGTATTTTTTTTTTTATCTTTAGCTTTTTATATATATATGTTTTAATTTTATATATTCATTTTGCTTTTTGCATGTTTTTATTCACCACCAACTTTGTCATCTATTGCATGCTGTTTTAGCAGTGGCTATTTCTTGACCGAATTATGGTTTGTTTTATTGTCTAATGCTTATGACAGAAATATATTTATTTTCAGATAAATTATATTGTTAATATTAACATAGGCTACTACATATTTGCAAGTACTTGCATATCAACATGCGTTACATCCTCACAATATTACTGAAACACAATCACTGCTGTTATTTTGGGAAAATATTCTGTATCTCTCTGCATCCAAAATTAAAAGCTTCTCGCAGTCTGGACAGCTTATAGGCTTTATTTAAGCATTGCATTACATCATCAGTCCTCCGTTACTTGCTTCCCACTGCAAAACAATAGAGAAAGGTTGCGGTTGGGCCTCTTCACTGACACTATCTTTTTTAATTCCACACACATCCGTGCATCTGTGATTTAATGGTACTCACTGTGTGGAATTCCTAATCGATTTTAGAGTCAAAACATTGAAGATGTTTCTTTTTCATATAAGTTGAGAAAGCAGGAAGTGTCTGAGTCATGGAAGTTTACTCCATGTCTGATCATTCACACGCTCCCACACTAGCACACGCCTGCGGCCAGAGAAGCCGTCCCAGCGTCACACTCAGCTCATCAAAGGCAGGGCCGTGTCAGACACACACACCCGAATACACAAAAAAGAACACTCAAGCATGTCAAAGGATAGGATATATACACGGATACACACAAGCTCTGGCACATCCTAAAGGTAGACACAAACTTTGACCAACGAAACACAAGCACATCAGATGAAAGGGTATAGACATGCATGTTAGTAATATGCCAACACGTTTTCCAAACACAAAAAGAACAGAGACATGCACACAAAGAACATACGAGAGAAGAGGCACATCTTCAGATGCAGGTACAGACACATAGTTGCTCTATCGAAACCATATAGTCATGACTTTTTTCAAAGAATGGTCTGATCTTAAAGGAGTAGTTCACCCCCCCAAAAAAAATCCCCCTTGTGTTGTTCCAAACCTGTTGGAGAGTATTTACTTTGTAAAAAAACAAAAGAATGTATTTTGAAATCTCTCTCTCTCTCTCTCTCTCTCTCTCTCTCTTTCTCTCTCTCCATACAATGAAAGTCAGTGGGATCCAATCTGTTTTGGACCTCCTTCATCGTACAGACAAAAACTGACACATTCTTTAAAATTTATTTTTTTGTGAACCACAGAAGAAAGAAAATCATACGGGATTGGAATGACATTAGGGTAAGCAAATGACAGAATTTTCTTTTTTGGGTGAACTATCCCTTTAACTAAAGGTAGTGACACGTGAAGTTTTCCATACCATACCCAAATCCACACCCATAATCCTCACATACATTCTATCCGACTATTCAAGCTCACCCCATCTGAAGTTTGCTCACACTTTAAAAAACCTCCATCTCAGTCAGTGGGTCCCGCACATATAGTGGATCTACAGAGTCATTCTGGGTCAGTTGCAGCTGGCCTGTGCTCATTTTCCCCAAACGTATTAACATGATTTAATAGACAACAGAGAGATGCATTTCAGAACCTATTGAATGAGGCGTCCTACTCTTAAATAACGTCGTTATTCTCACGCAAGAGAGATAGTAGCTTTGTACTTGACTAATGTGAGTTTTCAAGAGAAAGCATAGTGGCTAAAAGCCGATATAATGCCGTTATTGGCCTGTAATGCTAATGTTTTATGCCTTTTTGTACTGTATTTACTTGAACAAGAGAAGAAGAAAAAAAGGAAATGGAAAGTTCATGGCTGTCAGTGAATTTTGGAACTGAGACATAACCTTTTCATTAATTAGCCATGTGGACACCTGTTTTTGTACAGTGCCAATAATCATCTCAAAATAGCCAAATGTCAGCTGATTAACTGGCCTGTTCAATATTGTTCTATCCCTTAGACATACGTTTGTAATTACCGTAAGTGATAATGTGAAAAAATATTTATATTAAGTAAATATTTGTAATGTTGAAATATGCATATTGTCGTTTTCCTTTCAATTCTGAACGTGTTGCAGGTCAGTCGGCGTTGTTTTCTCGGAGAACTACGTAAACGCGAGAATGTGCGAGGTCATCTCACCCCGACCTTGCGCCTAAATGGCTTCAATCTGATTGGATCTGTGCTTTTGCCAAGATGGGGTGGTAAACATCGCAGTCCAGTTCATCAAGACTACTCATTGAGCTACGACGACAGCGAACGTAATACAACTGGTTTGTTGACCAATAACGTCTGGTCAGTAGAACATGTAGGCTATTAGAAAAACAGGAACAAATTAAAACAAATTTAGCCTATCCACTACAACCTAATATAGGCTACCATCCATTGTCATATATGTATTTTTTTTATAAACCAATTTTACGTATTGCGGATATTTTAACGCCTCTCTATCTTTGCCCAATAGGCTATTTTAAATATATTTAATTATCGAAAGGAAAATAATTGTTGCTAATATTATACATTTCAGTTGTTCCATCCATTCACACTAGTACTGTAACATAACGTAGCCTATATTCACTTGGCTGTGAGTTAAATTGTGAGCATTTGACTAGTCCAGAATTATTACACCTTGCTGGATTTGAGAAAGTATGAGGGATTTAACGTAATTTCTGAAACAAAGTGAACAATGAAAGCGACGATTATAAGTTTCTAGAACGAGCTACTGCTCGGTTTGTTTTTGGTAGATAAATGATATAGGTGGTGGTGGTGTCAAACTCAGTTAGGTTCCCTATAAGTCGCTTTTTATCAGACACCCGGAATCTTGTCTGATCCCGGGAATCCCAATACACATGCAGTCTTATAGCGGTCAATGGGCCGCCCGACGCTTCGAATGTGTATCTCACTAAGCAGGCGGAGACACACTAACCTTAAGTAGGCTATATACAACACGAGAATGACAATCACAAAATACAAGCTTTACACCTCTTTAAACGAGACTGTGTGACTCCATTAAGGTCTGTCATCGTTAGGGCGTCATGTATGGTGATTGCAAACTATTTGTCTCACCCATAATTCGCCTCTATCCAAACAGTGACAGATTTCTATTTAAATGATTAAATAAAGTCATATTTAGCATGTAACCTTAATTAAAACAATGCAATTTTAGCTAGTATAGCATGTAGCGCCTATAGTTAGCTAAATGTATATGTATGAACAAAATAGTTGAAACAAATAATATAACCCTAAAACAGTATCAATATGTTCATTATAATTATAGGCTATTATATAATTAATAGTAAGAATTAATTTGTAAGAATTATTATTTTATTTTAAGTAGGCCTATTGTAAGCTTGTACACAATTTTATTAGGCTACTTTTTTATTTAGTGGGCTAATTTAAAATATTGAATTTGATCCTTGAATTGTGGATTTGTTTCCAAACACATATTATTTCAATGCCATTTCATTTATCAAACTTACTCTGACTCTGGCCTCTGTTAAATTAGTCCAAACAGCGATTTCCTCTCTAGTGGACATGTCCGGATAGCGATTCCGTTGAAAAGTGGCCTCCAGTTCCTGGAGCTGTTGGCTAGTAAAATGCGTTCGTTGCCGCCTCTGTCTCTTCTTTTTCGATGGGTCATCAGTCGAATCTTCGTTTTTACTCTGTCCCTTCTCTTTCTCTGCAATGCAAAGTAATACAGTATTTTAAAATATATATATATATATATATATATATATATATATATATAAGGAGAAGCAGCGCCCAACACAATTTCATTGTTGCAAGCAGCTTTCATAATTAATATTAAAAAAACTCAATGGAAAGTGACGAAATTTGTGTAACTAAATGAGCTACTGAACTCTACATTTCCCTGCTTGTCCTGAAAAACCATCTGAAATGTCAAACATACTAAGTAGGGGAAAAAACTGAGAAAAGAGAAAAGGCAGTAAGGTGCTTATGAAAATGACCCGACCATCTCCTTCCCTGACTTTGATTCAGCTCACGCTCTTGTTACTGGATATTAATTTATGGCATAATATATGATCCTGGAACCGACTAATCTTGTATGTACAGGTCTTTTTGTACGAGAATGTGACCTCGCGTTCAATGCATTTGCGCTCAGACACTGCACACTATTAAAGATCATGTTTCGGTCTGTTTTCTCACACTTGCCATTCAGTTGTAATAGATTTATTTTGAATATTTAATTTATATGAATATATATACTGAATATACAAACAACATTAATGTCATGATTATTCTGGACCCCAAACAGACTAAATTAAAATATGAATGTTTTACGCACAGAAATATTAATTGTGCGCATCAAAATTCCATAGGCAAAAGTTGCAGAGCTCGATTCTTGTTAAACGCACTGATAGATGTGGACTAGATTTTTGCTCTGTGTTTATTCTGGACCCTCAAAATGCTTCAGAGCGCTCTGGATTATTGGCCATGGCGCACCACAGAGCCATTAATTACCAATTCAGTCAATATAAGGGAGACGACAAAGCCTTTCCATAGGATTAAGAGGACATTAGATTCTTCCATTAGTATATTCCTCCTCACGAGGAGGCTTTCATTACACATTTACTTTTCCCTGAGTCTATCTAATAAGTGCTGCATATATTACTGCAGAGGAGACGAGATTGTCGATGAACGTTCCACTTTTGTCACGTTAATTGGATGAGTTCACAGGGTATCACAGACCGCGTTACTAATTCATTTGTAACAAATAAGCTCAGTCCTAGACTGGTAGATAATGGCATTATATTATAAATAATAACTGTAGGCCTACAGTAGAAAACAATCAGAAAAAAAAATTCTTGAGTTTATTCCTGCTTACATTAGTTTTGCAATTTAATTTAAGGGCTGAAAACACTTTGGCGAGGTAGGCTACGTTTGTGCGCCTTGGGCCCGTGATTATTTCGCGGGAGAGAGCACCCACACTTTGCTTTTCTGAGTATGCTACATTTGATCTGATTAGGCCTATCAGACGCTCATTTGCTTATTATTTATTATTTATTTAATGACTTCAAGCATTGTTGTCTCAAATTCCTTCAAAACATTGCAATCATTTACTTATACTATAATAACCGCATTATTTTATTGAAAAGAAAAAAAAAACATTTCTTTATTAGCCCTAATTAACTGTAATTTATTTATAATTTTCCCGAACTGCATTTCTTAGTTATAAAATAATATCACGTGGGAGAAAACATATTTTTCCTAGTTGGATTGAATAGCACAGTAAATGTGTAATATATATATATATATATATATATATATATATATATATAAGGAGAAGCAGCGCCCAACACAATTTCATTGTTGCAAGCAGCTTTCATAATTAATATTAAAAAAACTCAATGGAAAGTGACGAAATTTGTGTAACTAAATGAGCTACTGAACTCTACATTTCCCTGCTTGTCCTGAAAAACCATCTGAAATGTCAAACATACTAAGTAGGGGAAAAAACTGAGAAAAGAGAAAAGGCAGTAAGGTGCTTATGAAAATGACCCGACCATCTCCTTCCCTGACTTTGATTCAGCTCACGCTCTTGTTACTGGATATTAATTTATGGCATAATATATGATCCTGGAACCGACTAATCTTGTATGTACAGGTCTTTTTGTACGAGAATGTGACCTCGCGTTCAATGCATTTGCGCTCAGACACTGCACACTATTAAAGATCATGTTTCGGTCTGTTTTCTCACACTTGCCATTCAGTTGTAATAGATTTATTTTGAATATTTAATTTATATGAATATATATACTGAATATACAAACAACATTAATGTCATGATTATTCTGGACCCCAAACAGACTAAATTAAAATATGAATGTTTTACGCACAGAAATATTAATTGTGCGCATCAAAATTCCATAGGCAAAAGTTGCAGAGCTCGATTCTTGTTAAACGCACTGATAGATGTGGACTAGATTTTTGCTCTGTGTTTATTCTGGACCCTCAAAATGCTTCAGAGCGCTCTGGATTATTGGCCATGGCGCACCACAGAGCCATTAATTACCAATTCAGTCAATATAAGGGAGACGACAAAGCCTTTCCATAGGATTAAGAGGACATTAGATTCTTCCATTAGTATATTCCTCCTCACGAGGAGGCTTTCATTACACATTTACTTTTCCCCTGAGTCTATCTAATAAGTGCTGCATATATTACTGCAGAGGAGACGAGATTGTCGGTAATCAAGTCGCTCCAATGTCTTTTCCCTCTTACATTGCTGTTTGCATTTTATGCTCACTTTTTCCTTTTATCTCTTATCCGCTATATCTGTATCGGTTCTAGTCCAAATAACAATGGGACATGGGATGTAATGACAAACGGACTAATGCGGCTAAATAAGTGTTGTGATTTGTTCTTAGTTTGCTTTAATTAGCTTAATAAAGCTGCCAGATGACCTGGAGACCGGCCACGCATTAAGTACCATCCTTCTAGTAGCCTGTACAGTTTTCCTTATAGTTTTAATTTAGTCTTTTTACGTTTCTGTTTAAATTGTTCTTGTGCACTAAATTATAGAAATAGAAAATGGTGATATATTTGCGCTTAATCTGCCTGCTACAGTCTATCATGCTGAATTGTAAGTAGGCAATATCAATTTTTTTTTATCTTAATAGCCACGTTTTTTTTCATTGAGGATGCACGTGATCACCACAAATAGGCTACATTTTATCATAGGCATTTTGAAGAATCGGATCAGTATTTTGTTTGAACAAATTCAAGATATTTTAGACATCACAAACCTTTAAAATCACACAGCCTTTGGCTTTAAAACTCTAAAGTCATCTAAATACGCTGCTAAACTATACCGTAAAGACGTCCCCACTCATCCATGATCCTGTCCTACCACCAGATGTCCATCTTTGACTATAAACGTCTAATTGTTCCGCTTTCCTTATAACCAGTCATATGTCAAACACCAAAGGTAGTTTACACACGCCTTACTTTTACATAAACCAGTTTTTCTAGCTGCGATTGCTATTTTATATAGGCCAGACAATGTTGAGATGTTTGATTAAACAAACCAAGGATATTAATGAATCCAGATCTTCTCTGGAGATTTAACAAAGAGGGGGGCTTGTCATTCACCAAGATCTTCTTACCTAATTGAGCACACGTTGATGCAAGTTTGCGGCAGTGGGAGTCCATTTGTTAGATTAACGTTGAGCACCTGTGAAAAAAGAGAAGTGTTTATTTTATATTTTACTCAAATGTTCATGTTATATTAGGAATAGTCAAATGTGTAGGCCAACTTCTGTTTGAGAATGTTTAGTTGGACGTTTTCACACATGACCGACTGGGCCACTCAGTGATAATATATTTCAAATCCATTCATATATTGGATAGGTCCTGTCTGTGATGGGATGTGCACATTCCTCATCATTTGTTTTGAAATCCCTTAGCGCTTGCTGGAGTCCCTCCTAATTAAGACTCGTGTCTCCAAGCGCACATGAAAACAACGCACAAAGAGGAGAAACCATGCACCGCGTGTGTGTGTGTCAGTGAGAGAAAGAGAGCAGTTTGAGCGCTGGAAGTTGAGTGATTCTGCGGTAAAATCAGGGGATTAGTGTCTGATTGAGATGTCTGTCGGTTGGATATTACAAAATTCATTATCGCAGCTCTATACTAACCCGATATGAAGTAACACAGATGGGCCTTTATTAGCCCAGGCTTCAGCTGTTTGCTTATGATAATTTCAGTCGGAAATTTGCATGCAATCCTGCTGTTAACCGTTTTCCCTCTCAATTTTTTTCTCTCGCCGAATGCAACGCTTTGCTTCAGCCCTCGCCTTATATCACCTGCCTCGCATCTGTGCCTTTAGTCCAAGGCTTGGAAATTAAATTTGTGTGCGTTTCTTTGTATATGTGTGCCGCGTAATATGCAATTCGTGTGAGGGCGGAAGTCATTCATCTAAATATTATTTTGAGATGCTACACTCTAAAAAATGCTGGGTTGTTTCAACCCAATGTTGGGTCAGATATAGACTAACCCAACTGTTGGGTTACATTTTGGTTACATTTTTAAATTAGCTTTTTAACCCAACAGTTGGGTTAGTCCATATCTGACCCAACATTGGGTTGAAACAACCCAGCATTTTTTTAGAGTGTAGTATAAAGTTACAAAATTATTCTAAATAGTTGTCTAAATGATGTACCACACAGAGTAGGCTGTGAAATGGCCAACTAAAGTTGCGTCTTTCGTTATTCTGAGCGTCTTCCGTGGCACCCGTTCCGTTTTATTTAGACTTATTTCGTTAACTTTCTTAAATTAATTTGATTAATTTATTATTTGTTTATTTATTTATTTGTAGATTTGTAGTTTGTTTTACGCGAATTTAATACAAATGTCATGTAAGAAAATGTACTCTGACCACCAGGTAATTTTCAAAAGGGAAAAGGGCATGACCTAAGTGCATAAGATTTTAACTTGGGGTACATCGATGCAAGTTTATCAACAGATGAAAATATGTACGCAGAAAACGTGTGTATATTTCTGTAATGTATTTATTTTTTATTTTAGTGTTTTTAAAATTTAGTCGACACAATAATAACAGCTAATAACAGCAGAGCTTAATATTACTACTGATAATAATAATAAAAAGGTATTCTTTGCCATTTTCCCCCCGACAATTAATTGGGGAAAATCGTTTCTTTTCTTTTTTTAAATTGGTAATATTGTTTCCACTTAACATTGTGGGATGATTGTCTCAGAGTCTTGCGCGCCTATAAAGATTTATTAATAAAGTGATTTAATTTAGCGTTGCGTGTGTGTATGCATCTTTTTTTCAGCTAAGCGTAATTAAACTTAATTCATTGGTGTATAAATGAATACTATGAAACCACTGTATTTGATTACAGAAATATTTCAATAAAAGACGAAAGTCTTATCTTTTAAAATTAACTTGTTAACTGGTATTTGCATAAATGTAATCCTAGATCATAAATAATTATTTAAAATGTATCTTTTAATTTAAATGGTTAATTTAGTAACTCATTTCATCGCAAATAATACAACAATATTCATTTTAGGAATGTTGCTACGAGTATTTAAAAATAAAAAAATAGGTTGATAGCAATTTTTGAAAGCAGATTTCGTTAGCATGATATATTTCTGTTTGTGCTAACCAATAATACATGTGATAATGTAAATTACACGCTATAACTATAAAGTTGTCCGTGTCCCGTTTGTCTCACGGTGTTAACGATATATTATTATCAACTGCAAAGTCAAGGTGAGACCTGCCAGAACATCACTTATCATGTCTCTCCATCTAACTACACTAAAGCTGAAGTTCACCCGTGGTTGGCAACCCTGAGGTGGAACGAATTCCTTCACTTGCATTATCTCACATTCAAGCTAGGGTGTCATGTGCACTTACCAGTGGTTGTTGAAAAGCGGCGCTTTGCAGCCGTGCCAGTCTTGATTTTCTTAAAAAAAAAAAAAAAGATAAATTCCACACCTCTGAACAAGTTTATCTTTGCCCTTGATCTTGTCCGGGTACATAAACTGTTGCTACCAGGTCCAAAAGGAGCGTAACCTCTTCTTCATCAATGAGATCGATTAGGGATATCTCTGGGTTCTTTCAAAGAACGCGAAAACAGACATATATTACCTACAACCCAGAGTGTCATAAGCTACAAACTCGTAAGTTGCTTTAGTAACTCATGTTTTCGGCAGAGCCTCCACGACAGCAACTTTTACCGCAGAAAGACGCAGAGTGGTGCGTTTCCCCCTCTCACGAGCTTTGACTGTCAGCGCGTGGGCGTGAATGTGAGAGTTTGTGTGTTTTAGCGTGTGCGTGTGCATGCGTGCCACAGTGGGTTGTATGCACAACCAACACGTTGAGTAGGCTATGTGTAAGGGGTAAACTTTGTGATGCGAAACGGTAGGCTAAATGAGAAAACAAATTAGCCATTAAAACACGTAATACGTTAATTCAACCAGCAAATGTAACTCGATGAACGCGAAAACCCTCACGGCTGAATACTAATCAAATCAAGGTATTTTATGTAACTGCCATTAAACGCGCAACTGTCATAAAACTGTCCACATTCATTTCTTCGTTTGTTAAGTAGCAGAGATACCGACTGATATAAAGAAATCCGAAAATGAGACTAGTTACGAACTTGTGGGTTAAACTAGTTTAAAGGTTTATTTGTTTCTTGCTTTTCCATTATAATATATATATATATATATATATATATGTTTACAGGCCTATTATTTGTGTATTTTGAATTATTGTATGTACTCCATGATATACTACAATAACACAGGTATATAGTCTTGACAGTCTTATCCAAAACTGAGAAGGCCTAAAGATGTGATGGCAATCATCGGATGACAACAAATTGAGTAGTTTTAATTGGATTTATTAATTTGATTTGATTTTTTTATAATAATACATTTTAACTGACAACATTGCTGTAATTTAAAATGCTAACTTGTGCTGAAAAGTGTGTGTGCTTAATCTGTGTCGGTCAGGAATGAAGTGAACAGCTGGCTTGGATGCAAATAATCTTTAAAGATCCGCGAGCATCGATGATATACTACAATAACACAGGTATATAGTCTTGACAGTCTTATCCAAAACTGAGAAGGCCTAAAGATGTGATGGCAATCATCGGATGACAACAAATTGAGTAGTTTTAATTGGATTTATTAATTTGATTAGTTTTTTTATAATAATACATTTTAACTGACAACATTGCTGTAATTTAAAATGCTAACTTGTGCTGAAAAGTGTGTGTGCTTAATCTGTGTCGGTCAGGAATGAAGTGAACAGCTGGCTTGGATGCAAATAATCTTTAAAGATCCGCGAGCATCAGACTGATTTCCATCCGCATCTCACGCGAGCAAAGCAGACCGGACGGAGGTTTCACGCGCCTAATCCGTTTTTTACATTGTGGGTCATACACCCATTAAGCAAGTAATTAATGCGCTCGGCCATGGGGGGATTCCCAAGCCTGTGTTGGAATACCCCACTCTCTGTCACAGCTTTAATGGGCCTTCCTGGGAGCCTAAAATGACATGCATTTTTATCTGTAATTCTGCACGCTGACTTTTGTTATTATCTACTACAATTACCTGATACAAATATCAAACAAAAACTAACTCAACGAGCACCTCTTTGTTGTCGCAAATAGATCCAATCGCTATCCTCCGTGTGCGAAGTGTATTTAAATTGTTGCTTCAAAATACTTTCTTTTATCCCAACATTTTTTTTTCTATAATTTTTAATAAGGATTAATAAGGACATTATTTATCAAGCATCAATCTCGTTTACATAAATCTGCCTATTTTTAGTTTCCAGTTATAACCAAAATGGTGCCACAAATACCCTTTTATTCTCTTCTTTATAAAATTATCTATGTTGTGATTTTAAAGACCTCAGAAAACACTTATTTGACTAATCCATAAAAATATAGATAAATAATTCTATCAAGAACTTTTCAATCGCCGAAGAACTATACAGCCTTTGCAGCCAAAATAATTGATAAGATTCTTATCTAATCCTGCAGGGTGCATTAAAGAACCATTGAAGAAGCCCCCCACCCCCCCACCCCCTCCTTTTTTTTAGAGTGCATGTCAATCACATCCGTCTCATCCGAATAGCGGTTCTGTGGGAGAGATGCGTCCTTGCATCGTTCTTACCTTCATCTGGCAGCAGCTGGAGCCTTTGCTTTCTCACGCTGAAAAAGCCTGCAAAGGAATGCCTAAAGTTCAGAAAAAGGGGTCGCTCGAAGATCTTCATGCCTCGGGGGCAGACCGGCGGCTTCTTTTCATTTCTGCCTCGTTATCGATTCGCTGTTGTCATCTTTGGCGTCGTAGAAGGACACTTGAAAGAATATCGTACAGGGCTCTGATGTGTGGACTGAAATGACCCGAACAAAACTCTGTTCAAAGACTTTACAACCACATAAACCTCTCCATGATAAGGCAGTGATGTGTTGTGAATATGCTCATTGTCAGTGATAAATAAATATGATGAAATGCATAAACATATGTATAGATATCAAGGTGAATGTAAAGGTGAACTATATTGAATGTAGTTAGCATGCTTTAATTGCCTAATAGTTGGTACATGCTTCATACAATTACTTAAATGACAACCAGAAACCTATAACTTCAGTATTTCTATATTAACTTCTAAAATGGATACAATTTGATCAGTAAAGGTAATGCAGTGCATAAAACTGTTTTCAACTTTTGTTTTAGGATCGGTTTACATGGATGATTTGTCTTTTGAGAGGTCACAGTATTTTGTGTCAGTTATTGTTTATTTTAGTAATAGTATAATATGACTGACGGATTATTTCTCATGCCCCCATAAAACAATGATTTTACTAAAATGAAAATGTCTTGGTTTTCAGCACATTTCCTGGTACAGTGCAATGATTTGACCAATACTGGCAAAAAACAGAAGGTGTGAAAGATCTATTTCTATCACAGTTTAGACCCCCCTGACATGGGTAATCGCTTCAGCGTAACAAATTATTTTTTGCTTTTGTTCAGTTTGGATTCATTAAGGGTGAAATGAGTTTCACATAAGGAATCAATTAAATATGACTTAGTTTGTCAGGCCGTGGGCACAATAAATAATTGTATGTTTCATTATGATGCCATTCAACACACAAGAAGCTCTGTTTGCTCAACCAGAGCAACTATAGTTTGACAGATTATTAATGTAACCCAGATTATAATCACAGTGCTGCTTCATAGATTATACTCAATTACTGTAAACAGTGGCTGTCACACACTACTGTCTTCATGCAGTGTTTTATATGATACTTCCAGCGTTGCTTGTCAAAGTAGTGCACACAAAGCCACAAACCATTAAACAAATCAGTTTATGTACTGCTAATATGTTAGACCAGCAGTATTACCATGAAGAGAGAATTTATTGTGTGTTTAGTTTCTTTACCATGACTACTTTTTGTTAGGAAGATAGCTCTGGAGGGGAGCGATGGGAAAAGTGCCTGATGAGGAAATATTGAATCTCTAGGGGGGAAAAAAAGACAATGTGAATTTCCATTTGCCAGGTTGATTTGTAAAATTAGCTAATATGCTCAAGAGCCCTTCATTAGCCTTATGGCTGTTTTATCGACAGTTCTTGAAATGGCTAAAAAAGGTTTCAAAACTAGCATTCAGACTGTGAGAATATTCTGGAACACATACAATGCCATCGCATACATATGCACTGTGGTTAACATTTACTATCATGACCAGGCCCATGAAGGACGAATATGGAAAGCAGTAGGAGTCAGTACCTACACACACATGCCACACTGAACCCAGCAATGCTGTAGTATATATTTAAAAAACACTCAACTGTTTGTCTTTGGCCGATATGCTATTAACATCTCATTTACATTGGTTGCAAAACGTTTCACTGAAGTAATGTGGTTTTGAATGTTAAATGATTTAATACCGTTTAGTTTAGTGCAGTGGATAAGGCAGCATTACTTCAGGTTAAACTAGTCTTCCCATTTTTATTACATTGTATTCTACAAAACATATATTATATAAAATAATGGTGACAAAAATACCCCGTTAACAGAATGTTGTTAACAGTGTTATATTAGTAACATTTCTGTACTAGTTTAATAATATTTGGAATTGGCTTTTATTTTTTTAATTTAAAGGTTTAATTTGTTTTAGTTTTAGTTTTAGTTCAGCTTAAACTTTTTTTTTTCTCAGTTAGCTGCCAAGGCAACATTTCGTATTTTCATTTATTTGAAGTTATTTATTTTGTAACATTTTAGTACAATTTAATCTACCTATTTTATTTCATTTAGTTACCAAGGCAACATTTCTATTTTCATTTACGTTTTTAAGTGCAAGTTGTTCATCTAATATCTGTATTAATTTTAGTACAATTATTTAAACATTTTAGAACAATTTAACACTAGTAATTTTAGTACTTTTTTGTGCTTTTGTCTCTTTTTCTTTTTTTACTATTTAGGTTTCATTTTATTTCAGTTTTAGTTTAATTTAAACTTACTTCAGTAAGCAAGGTAACATTTCTAATTTTTGTTTTTTAATCTAATATTTACATTTTATTTCAGCCTTATTATAATAAACATATGTTTTAATAGTTTTAGTTGTTAATGATAATGACGAGATCACGTATATGTCTGTTTATCAGACTTTACTGAAGTGTGTATATATGTGTGTGTGTGTGTGTGTGTGTGTGTGTGTGTGTGTTAGAGATCTGAAATTATATAAAAAAAATTCTAAATTTCTACATTTTCTATAATATTATTATAATATATATTATATATATATATATATATTATATATACTCAATATATAACAAGTTGCTTATGTATCTTTTTTTTTTAAATATGAGTTGAAAATATAAATGTGATCACAGTGTTAATTACTGATGCAAGGGGACCAATAAACAGCTGGAGTGAGAGTGGTTAGCTGCGGTGATGCCCGTGAGTTGCCAGAGGGAAAATTGCCGAATAATGAAATGGAAGTAATGAGAATAAAATGATGGACGCCAGCACCCCGGTCATCAGCAAAACAGATCAGATGGTTACTGAACCATTGACAATAACTACTCAGGTGCACCAAAACCTCCACTAGAGTCAGCTTAGTGTTTAATTAGTCCACTGCGACTGAGAGAGACAGACAGATAGAGACGTAAAGTGAAAAGGAAAAGTCATATTATCAATATTGACAATGCAAACATCTTTTGTGCTTTTACCTTACACACACACACACACACACACGCACACACATACACAGATGGATCAATCTTTACTGTGAAATGATGACACATATGTGATTTTTGTCATTTCCCTAAGATTTTTTGTTGTATGCCAATGTCACAGAAGGACAACAGTTTTAATAAATGCCCCAAAAGCTGAGTAACATAGTTGGTGTGACGTTCATTAGATATCATTGTGGTCTGTTTGACTTAAGACAAGTGGTTTAATAGCCTGTGTTGATATGTATGTGTCTTCACGTAATAATGAGAGCACCAACATCTACAATTTTTGGTAGTTAGAGCAAATTCTACTTATAGTAACTAAATAATTCCTCTGTTTTGTACCTGAAGCACTAAAAGAAAGTTGAAAAGAAAGTGGGGAAAAAAGTCTTAGACTGTTGATTCTCCATTTTGGATCTAGTTTCCACAGACCTTTGGATAAACTCGAGATGCATTTCAGGTAGTGAGGATTCAAATAAATTGAAATAATTTGGGGAATTTAAGACAATGATAATATTACGTCTGGAGTGCAGTGCCTAAATACAGCAATATATTAAAATATCTTAAAAGGTTACTTAGAATGGCATATGTGCTTTCTTTTGTCATTTTTAAGTGTAATTTTGTACACTACTGATCAAAAGTTTGGAGTCCGTTTTTAAAGAAATTAAAACTTTTATTTAGCATTGATGCATTAAATTTGATCAAAAGTGACAGTAAAGACATTTATAATATTAAAAAAAAAATTATATAAAAAAAATGCATCAAGGTTTCCACAAAATTTTAAGCAGAAGAGGTTTTTTCACCCTTGTAATAAGATAATATATGATAAGATATTACAATAATAATAATAATGGTTTCTTCAGCACCATATCAGCATATTAGAAGGGTTTCTAAAGGATCATGTGACACTGGAGACTGGAGAAATTATGCTGAAAAGTGATGACAGTGTATTAAAATGTATTTAAAACATTTGACTGGTGGTATAAGATCTGAAGTTTTTAAGCTTTATCTCATTTGTGATAGGAAAATGAGAATGATTTTTGTTGTTGTTGTTTATGGGTTAAAAATAATCTGTAAAAAGTCTGCAGATGTGACACACATACGATAATAAAAAAATTGCATAAACGGCACATAGAAATATGCACAGTGTAGCACACATCGCATATTCTTTTAACAATATGTCACTAACTAAACCCGAATTTGACCAAGCCTGTGCTATTATCTTTGGACAAGGGCCCATATGTATGAAGTATCTCAGAGTAAGACACTGTAACTCTTAGACGCTTAATACAAATAAGCATTGGTCGCTAAGATTAGATGAGGTTGTGATGATTCCACAAGGCTCCTGTACCTCAGCCATCAAAGCCACTTTACTGTGGATCAAAGCCTTTGTGCTTGTGTATGCGTGTGTGTGTGTGTGTGTGTTGTGTGTGCGAGAGAGAGTTAAAGTCCCGTTCATTTCAGCAGAGGCCAGGGTTAAGCATCATTCAGACTTTAATCTAGCATGGCCTGCTCCTCTGAGCCTGTTCATTGTTGGTATGATGTTTCACTCACAAGCATCACCGCAATGCGTTTGAAGTATCTGACCCACTTATGTGCTCATAGTCGAATTGATTTTGACTTTGCTTAATGGCGGAAGGATGTTTCAATAACAGTGGTTATGCGTATGCACATTTGAACCAGAACTATTTTGCTTAGTGTTATTACCAATACTAGGTACAACAGATGAGCAAAACGGCAAAATCTCTGCAAGTTTACCTTATGATCTCTTCGTCTTTATCAGCCTATAGATAACTGCACTGTGACCAGCATGGAAACCCACAAAGCCACTATAAATATCCAAACCTAGTTTTTCTTGGCACATAAGCAGGGTGCCACGATTATACTTTGCTCTCTTACGATTATACATTGCTCTGAAATTCATACAAACTTTAAATCTAAGTGTAAAACTTTAAGTGTTGTTTAAGGATAATAGATATATAGATCACCATATATATATATATATA
>NW_015505681.1:22982-36329 GCF_001515645.1 Sinocyclocheilus grahami
ATATATATATATATATATATACAGTATATACTGTTTGACTGTTCATATTGGGCACTTTAATTGTGGTGACCAAACATTTTATTCAATTTGAATAAAATTAGTATATGATCAAAGATGATCAAGGAAGACTGGCATACCATGCAAGTGTACAGTGTTTTTACTGCAATACATATAGGCTTCCCAAGTCATTTTCATCACCATAAAGGGCAACCATCAACGATCTAAAAAAGGTTGAAGTCACAGCAGTGTCATTTAAATGCATTGAAAGTTTATTGCTGTAATGCATGGAGGGCGACGGGCATCATACATTCCATTCTGACTGTCTGTGATTTGTTGAGTGCTACATAGTTCTGAATAAATGCCTAATGGGCCGAGCTTAAGCGTTATCATAATTTACTTTGATGGCAGCTGACCTCGTAAATTTTGCTTAAAATAAAATGTTTCCAAGAGGTCTTGATGGCACCGTGCTCTCCCGTATGGCAAGTAACCCCTGGTATGTACCAAATGCAGCCAAACATCAGGGGGGCTTTCCGAAGTTGTAATACAAACTCTACCCCCGAGTTCATTTGCAAGAATAAGTTTTCAGTTGTTTTTAAATCCGAGATATTTCTTTAAACTAGTTTATCTGGAAGCAGTAACTGCTTGTGTTATATTTAAATGCTAGCTTGTCCTAAACAGACATTTGGACCGACTTCCTGCATTATCGACATCACCATTATCACCTCAAAATTATATTTTTCAAATTATGATTTTAAAATAATGTTATATTCTATCATTCTTGATCTTTGAAAGCAATAATGGGACATTCTGTGAATAATGTTTTGCTCAGTTCAAAGCCACATCTGCCTTTCGCTAAGTGCACTGGAGAACTTTGCAGAACATAGCTTCTCTCTTATTGGTTGTATAGCAATACAACGCTCAAGGCTACTTTGAGTGTTCAGTCTGCTCCCTGTGTGTGGCAGTAGCTCAATGTGAGTTGTCATGCCACTACTTGGCTAACAGGAAGAGTTCTGCTTCTGTCCAACCACCCTTCAAAGATGACAGATGTAATACAAGGTGTGTGGAGCTGCACATAACAAACGATCCTTTTTGTCTGTGTTGCTAAAATTACAAGGACAAAAGTGTGTGCCCCTAACATCACACACGTGCTTACACACCAGTGATTTGCCAAAGGGTATTTAGACTTATCACCATCTCAAAGGCTCTCGAAAGATTCACACGTGTAGTTGCTGTAGCCAAAATTCAGCTTCATTAAATCAGATATGAATTGTCTCTGTTTCAGGTCCATCTGTGTAGAAAATGACTTCATTTTGCATGTCTGGAAGAGGGTGAAGTGTTTTGGCTCTGTTCACAGTCACCCCCAGGGGGGCTTTCTTGTGTGTCCGTTCTCTTATGTGATGAATAGGTACCCCGACAAGAAAGACATTTCATTATTGTCATTATTTGTTCTTATTGCCTCGCATTCCTGTGGATTCCTCCATTCCACAAGTCTTTGAAATCACTTTGTGTATCTTGATAGAGTTATCTGGACTCTGACAATGAGGGGTATTTGAGTGGAGGATGCTCTGTGATATTTCTGGCCTCGTCTTGCTGTTCTTAAATTGCAGATGAATAGGTCTCGCATGATTTTAAGAGGGGGAAAACAGTCTAATTTTCACCCTAACCCAACCTTATGCTTGTAACCTAAATGCCTGTCCAATTCTTTTCTCTGTTTCTCAGTGTACATGAGAATGAGAATGAATCACATATTACATTACAAATCATATAACATGTAATTGAATGATTTTTCTCCCCTGTATATGAGGTAAAATATTTGTATAAGAGTGTCCAGGAAAGGAAAGATCTTTTTTTATATATGTGCCAAGTTCTTAGAAATGAAATCGTTCTGTTCAAACTTTATACCATTATTCTATTTTCAAGAAAAATAAACATTTTCATTACTCTTAAAATGTCATGGTGTGTAAATGTCAAGTAAATAATTATAATTAGCAATAAATTAAAATAATAATAATAAAAATATATTTTATGGGCATTTTTTTTAAATCACAAATTATTCATTTAGAAATATCAAGTCGCACCACATGACATTTTACAACCTGAAGTAACTGTGCCTTGTCATAAAAGGTCCAATTATTTGATCATTTAGGAAACTTTTTGACATCAAAACAGTTATGAGGGTCTTCAGATATTCTGTGATAATCTGTGAAATGAATTATATTTTTCTTCTTTTTTAAAATAAATTGACAGATAAAAATGAGCTTCATGTCATTGACATACATTGATGTTACCTCAGGCCTCATGAACCTGGTTATGTGGCATATACGTGGAAATCCTTCAGCTTGTGGTGGGCTTGGCTGTGCTGCTGGACGCTGGATAACCCCTGACCCCTCTCTCAGTTTTGACACCAGCAGGGTCACTTTGGAGCCCTGAACCAGCTGCCTCAGCACAATCCCAGCCAGAGATCAGGCGAATCGATCCAATGTTCCCTGTCCCTCATTATAACATATATACTGTATATATACATCGCTGAAAGAGATCATTGTCCTCCAGCCAAGCAAGTGAAGTTGGTTGATGGCTAATCAAAGGCTAAAGGTTAACAAACCTTAAATTTCATGATTGTCTGCTTTGATACCCTTGGTGTTTTTCTTCCTGAAGTTTCTCAGTTTATATTTCTGCTTTGTTTCCTTGCCCACAGTGGGTTCCCCTGCTGACCCAACGAACAGGCCGGGCAGTAATGGTGCCATGGCAACACGCTGATGATTTGTGGGGGCTAGACTGGCACATGTTGGACCCGATGCCTTCCTCCATTTCCCTTGCTCTCTCGTTCAACACACTCCTCTCAAAGCACTTTACAAGGTGCAAAGAGCCTGAACCACAACAATTGAAATCTGAGATGAACGGTCAGCTGCAGTCATCAATCATCTTTCAATCAATCATTGACACCCCTGCTGCTCCGAACGCCCTGCTGGCCAGCCTATGGCACCTTGAGGACCAGAACATGCTGTATTCTATTAACCTTCCTCCAATGGCAAGATGAAAGCAGTTTTTTCTTGATTGGAGCAAATTATGTAACAGTGTGCTGGAGAGTAAAAGGACGAGTGCTTGCTTGAAAGAATGTATGACGCATGGTTATTTTCCTGTAGGCTCTTGTCTTGGACTAATAGCTAGACTGAATTATTTCACATCTGTTGATTGGAAATTCTTGGTGCTTCATCATGTCCGCAGCACCAAAATCTGTATCTCAAGGAGGAGTTGGCAAACAGTCTCAGTCTTTCAAAAGGGTGGGAATCCCTAATGAAAATGAATCTGAGCATCTGAGTGGGTGTGATCCGTAGAAGGTGGCTTAACTTCCAACACCTTGGAAACTTTCATCAAAAATCATATCTAAGAATGTCTGACCCTGAATCTAAAAAAAAGTGTTGAAGGCTTGTGTGCTTGGTTTAATTTGTGTTGTGGTTGGTGATTGTAAGAGATCTGTGTGCTTGCCGACAAGCAGATACTTTTGAAAAGGACACTGCATGAAATGAACAGTAATCCTTAGTGCTGAAAAAATCGCCCACACAGCAAATGGGAATTCCGTCAGAAATTTCAGGACCATTTATTATTTATTGTGTCCCTGTGATGACTTGAGTATAGGTGATGCGGGCCAAAATGTTGGAAATGGAAGAATATCACAAGAGATCAGATTCAAATCTTGTCAGGCTCGGTCAAGTAGAAATACAAGGTTTTGAAAAGATATCTGCTTATGTGCCTTCAGTAATAATAATAAAAAAAAAATAATATATATATATATATATATATTTGCATTCTACTTGTGTATGGATCAAAAAATAATATGTTGTTGAAACTGATCCGCCACAGCATCAGTGGCATTTAAAGGCTTTACCTCACACATTTATGGTGACTTTTAGCAAGATAAATCTTACATTAAGAAAAAAATTATAATAATAACATCCCTTTCATATATCTACCTCACCCAACACTTGCAGATATGATGGTGAAGATGAAATCTTTTCATAGCAGGTTCTTTGACTAATGTAACTAAGCTTTGCCATTGTTTGGGAATTGCCATGCTTTTGGGAAGCCTGGACTGGTAAATATGGTTTCAAATCTGCTTCTTAAAGAGATAATTCACGCAAATGTCTCACTCTCATGTCATTCCAAACCTGTATGACATTTTGAAGAATATTAATTACCACACAGATTTGGACCGCAGTGACTTCCATTGTATGGAAAAACACATTTCTCAAAATATTTTCTTTTATATTTCAGAAAATAAATTACGTTATACAGGTTTGGACTGACATGAAGGAGAGTAAACAATGACAAAAATGTTCACTTTTTGGGTAAAGCCTTGAAATATTTAGAAACATTTCTGTCAATTTGATCTTATGTACCCACCTGAAGAGACAAGAGTGAAGTTTGTTTTTTGAGTTCTAGCTTTGGAGGCTTCTATGCGATTTAGATCTCATAGTAATTTGGGAACTAACCCTTGTGGTTTTGGAGATTTGCTCATCAGGGATGCAGTTGGTTCAACATACAACCAGTTTAGAGCATCTGTAGTGTATGAGTTCATGGTTCTTTGTTTTATTATATTTTATGTAATTCTGTGTGTGTGACTTTTTTTATTTTTTTGGCTTTGGTATAATGGTTTCGGTGACGTGTCATAAGGATTCCTTCTGTCTTGTTCCACTTCACAGGCCTATGGTATTCATCACTCTCAGCTTTTCTGGGCCATCTCTGCCAGCCAGCCTGTCCTCCACTTTTTTTCTTCTTTTCTTCTTTTACTCTGTGGCAAGACAGCACACGCTTTTTTAAGTTCAGACTTTCATTTTTTTATTAAATTAAAATATGAATGGAAGTAACCCCCTCTTATCTGTCGTTTTTGTCATTCTCTCATTTATTCTCCTCACTGGGCCATCTGCACTAAAAGGTATATGGGACGCATTTCAAGGAAATTCTTTTGATTACCAGACATGTGCTTCTCTGGAACCTATTAAGAAAGTATATTAAGTGTGTTCCCACACAGTGTGATTTGTAGTAGGAACTTTAACCCCTAACTAGTATAAAGGCTTTTGTAGATGCAGAGCCCTGACAGGAAAGCAATTGCTTGGATTGAGACAGTTCATGTTAATGTTATTGTCTTTGGCATCACCAAACTGTTTCCTGCCCCCTCACGGCGATAGCCTTACTCTCTGTAGCTTTGAGATGTTTGGCTTGTGCAAAAAAAAAAAAAAAGCTCTACAGATGCTACAGTCAGACATTTAGCACCACAGTATTTTGCCCAACAAAAGAATATCTGTTGAGCAATCTACTTGAAATTCATCAACTCAGGCGTATAGCCAAACATATTACAGGGATCTCTGTGCTTTTATGACAAAGACGCTGAAAAGCTACAGTCTTGAAATTGCTTGGGAAGTAAATGATACCTCATGTCAGGGAGGGGACTATACAGACCCACAGAGTTACACCAAGATACACAAGGCTTTGCATCAGAGTGATGTGTGTGTATTGTGACAGGCGGCTGCTTTGTGAGCATAAACAAAGGATGGGCTTGTGGGTAGAAGAGCTTTAGGCCCAGTTAAGTGTTGACACCTCCAGCTGTCTATGGTGTGAAGGAGAGATCCAACACTGCGGAGAAGACACCAGAAGGGCAGGGGGCCAGAAGACACTAGAGGGACTCCGTACCCCCCTCTCTTTATCTGTCTGCCTCATTTTGTTCCATCTTCAGACTTTCTCTCATCTCCATTTTCTTTGTTTCTTCCTGCCTCGCTCTGACCCTCTTCTACATGCTTGATGTTGACCTATTATCCGCTGTCTCTGCCAAATCAAACTGTGAAGGTCAGAGAGGCACTGGCAGACTCTCCTCTCCTCCCTCTTTTTAAGCAGCAGTAGCTGATGATCGTTCTCTTCTTTTCCTCCTCCACTCCACTCCACTCTTGAGTGCTCCTCACTGCTCTTAGGTAGCTTGACAGCTTAAGGGAAGTTATAAAAAGTGTTGATTGTGCGGAAAGGGAAAAGGAGTGATGTTGTGGCTGAACATCTTGGCAGAGGGAATATTTTAGTGTCTGCTTTTTATTATTTTCCATATCTGAGAACACAACCCCAGATGCTGCTGCTCAACCTTCACATCTCAGAAGACCAACAGTTTTAATAAGAAACCTGAGTTGCTGATTGATGATTTTGCTTTTGTTTGTTGAGCCAGCATTGCATTAAAAACAATTATGGATGTGAATCAAATAATTTGATGCTTCTGGTTTTGAGTTCTGATTCTTGTGAGGGATTCATATAACTATACATATAGCAATTTTCCTTTTTTTTGTTTTAATAAAACATTACTTGAAGAAATATAGTAATATTTATCTTTAACTATACCTTTTCATTAAACAACCAATTACACTGATGTCTTAGATATAGTTAGTTGTATGCTGTATGTGTTTGATTCATTGAGTTATTTGTTCAGGAATTGGACTGGTTGCGTTGTATATTTTTGATTCATTAAAATAACCCCTTCATAAGAGTTATTCATTTGGGGATCGGGATACAGTTGTGCTGTATATTCTTGATTCACTAAAATGTTCCGGATCGAGTCGTTCGTTCTGAAATCAGACTGCACTGGTCGTGCTCTAGATTTAGTAGTGTTGTTGCAGGTCCATGGAATAAGCAGCGTGCAGAACACTGTCAGAGTATTTTAATGCGGGCCTCCAGTTGCATCGGTGCAAGAACCTTTATCAATATGAAATACTGCACTCCTTGAAATTGCTAAATGTATGTTAAAAAGACAATTTCGTCATTTACAAGCGACATCTTGTCCAGTCATGTTCCTTGCTAAGTGTTGCCAAAGTAAACTGGTAAAAATTGAGCATGTAAAACATAAAAAGAACAGAAAATTTCACCCATAAATTAGCTTCTGGAAGATGCCAGCTTTCTAAAAATTGTTTCTCAATCTGTTAGCGAATAAAGAAGTTGCCAGACATGGCTCAATCAGAAATGCTCATACGCAATTAATTTGTAAAGCATCTGCAAAAGTGCAGTGGGATGCAGTTTGCCGGCTGAGCGAGAAAGTGCTTTGGCATTTTTAAACTTGAGATGTCTGTAATCTTAGCCCACAGCCTGTGCTCTGCAGACCAGAAGTCTTCGTCATTTGAAATAAGCCTCCGTGTCTCGCCAGGAAACATTTTCGTTTTCTCATGAAGAGGTGCTTGTACATGGTTATAGTTCTTCTTGTCTGAGATTTTTAAATGATACCCGATTTAGAAGTTAAATGGCGTTGTCAGTGTCAAATGCAGTGGGCACATTGACTGTCTTTTTACTGTAAGCACTGCAGCAAGATTATGTTTGACAACTGCAAATGAGCTTTCTTTGAGAGATGTACAAACTTTTATCATTCTCTGTAATAAGTAATGTGTGTATTTATAATATTATTGTACTGAAAGCAAGTTGTGATGAAGTGCTCAGATTTCTAAGTTTCACTGTTTCTATTTCTGTCTTGCTTTTTTCATAGACCCAATGGGGGAAAATGCTTCACAAGGGCTTTCATTGACTGTTGACTGAATCGCTTTCAGTTTTATAGCAGTAAAATGCAGCATTGCTCCCACAAAGTAGTTTCCAGTGCAACTTTGGAAGTTCGGTATGTGTAAGGACTGTCCTCAGATGTAATTTTGGGGAAAATGCTGATGATGCAGTAAACGATTGCAGTCGAAAGTCTTAAAAAAGAAAAGAAAATCCATACAACAATAATAGGCAGTGGCGGTTCACGGACGGATTTCTGCGGTCAATCAACAACCTGACGTGTCAGAGTTGTAGAAACTGTTCCAAGAATCCTGCTGTTTTCCTCCTCCTTAATGTTTCCTCTCTCTGCTGGTCTTAGCTGTTCTTTTGTAGATCTCTCCTACTTGGTCTATTTTGAGCGGAATCAGGTCAGGCTGAGGGGAAAAACCCTATGTGTGCAGTTTGCATTACATAAGCTTTCCCTTTGTCCTTATCAGTGTCAAACATAGCGACACTGACCCCGTACATTAACACTTGGCTTTCTAGGAACTACAGCTTGCTGTGCAAATGTTGTTTCTGGTCTAACACTCCCTTCCTAAACCCTCATATCTACACAGTCACCACACACTCTTTGTCTGTCTTAATGCAAATGACAATTTGGCTGGACATTCGTAATGATGTTGCTTTGTGGTCACACGCTCTGACCCAAGTACGTTTTATGAGTGTTGGAGAGGAAGATTCTTTCTGAGGAAGGTGGTGTGCAGAACAAGAGCAGAGGGCTAACAGCCAGAATAAGAGAGTGTTTATGAGAACTAGTAATTCTGCCTCTCAATAAAGGGTTGTTAGCAATCAGGTGGCTAAACATTTACTGTATTCATCATCAACCATCACTTTTAAATGATAGAAAATACATGATTGTTAATCAATACAATTATGTAAATATCTGCCAGTCCCATATAATTTCCATTTCTCAATGTTTTTCTTTCTTTGTGCTTTGGAAGCTAAAATATAATAGCCTCATGAACGTGGGTTTCATATTAGCTGCACCCTTTTGACATATCTCCAGAATCAAACGCAAAACAGATGTATTGTATACGATCTCAAATAATCTAATATTTCAGGTTTATTAGTTATTAACCTAAAACACACACCTACTGTATAGTAATCCTAGCGAATTCTGAAGAAAACAAAATCAACACTACAGAAAGCTATATATTTTGTGTGTTTATGTACATGTAATAAGAGGTGGAGTTTAATTGTGTGGGTTGCCAGGTCTCCAATATTCCTCCAGTCTCAGCAGGGTTTGTGTTCTTTGGAGTCATGCCTGTCCAGATGTTTCTTTTTGAGCCACTGTAAGTGATACCTCCTAACGCTGTGTAGTTTTTCAGAGCCAGACTCAACACCCACACAACACCTTGTTTCTATAAGCAGAATTAGTGGATGGATTTGAAGTAATATTCCATCTTTTATGATTCATTGAATGCCGCACTCCATCAACTACTGTCACAAATTATGGCAAGCAGTTTAATATTTTGTGCGTGGAAGCTTGAGTTTATATAGTCAAAACATCAATAGCATTAAACAGTAGTTATTAATTCGTTAATTTATTTCGTTTAACATATTAGGTGCAGTTCAGCTGTCATGTCTGAATTTGTGTGAAATTAACCCTGAACTCAAACTCTAAACCCCTGAATGAACCCCTGCCTCATGCTGAACAGCTGAAATGTGAAGATATTATCTTATCTATTACATTAATTTTCAAAATCATAGACCTGCAGGACCCAGGGTATTTTTGAATTTGATTTTCATATCTTTTCGCATATTTTTATGAGATGAGGCAATATCAGAGGTTTTATTTATTTATTTTAGGACCTCAGTTCATTTGATAAAAGGCAGAGAAGGGGAAAAAGGGAAAGGACAGAGGAAGCAAAACTATAGAGATGAGTAGAAACAAATGGTTTGGTATCCCACTGTGTCCCAATGAAAATGTGTCAGCTTGCAAGAATGACCATTTGAGGACCCATGGAATAGTTCGTATAAGCCGCTAAAAATAAGTGGCATGGATAACTTTGAAACAATGCAGCACAAGTGGCTCCTATTTGCTTGTTGTCTGGACGAGGTTTCATTCAGCCGTCAATACTTGTCATGACACTTGGAGAGAGGTAGTCCCTGCTCCTTTAAAAACATGCCAGTGCCATGACAGGCTGAAGCTATGACTCTCCTAATGGGTCAATCTCACTGTCATAATAAATAAGGCAGCTTTTCGTTTGAATATTTGCCAAAGTTTCTTTGTGATTAATTTATGTGCATCTCAGGTTTCCGCCTCGACTCCAGCTCGCACATGCACACTTAGACGCAAATGTTAAAAAGGGGAAACATCAAAGACAATCAAGAAATCAACCAGAAAATTAAATCAATAGTCTGCAAATACAGATACACACACACAAATTTTGAATCTGGACCTTGATTTTGCTTAAATACTTTTGCCAACACTTTTCTGTTCATTTAGTGAGAAGGTAGCCCTAGAGGCATTCTTGGCAGATGGTGGAGATCTTGGCCATTCCAGTGTGATTGAGTCAACCTCTACATTGTTTGGTATGGATGCTTTGGTCTTTTAATAGTCCTCTGTTGTAATCCTACTATTGTTCCAACAGTGGACAGTCACATCATCAAACATACAGAGAGTCAAGTGCGGCCCAAGCTCGCCTGTCATGTGTTCCCATTCCCTCCATCCACCAGTGATAGAGGGATGACTCACATCACTACAGGGGTCTGCCGATGACCCGTTTAGGGTTTCAGTGTCACAGTGTCCCATAAAAACTAATCAATGTCAAAGAGACTTTTCAACAAATGGGAAGAGTGAACAGGACACAAATATTCATGTGTTACTCAATTAAATTTATATAAACATTATTAATATAAAAAGTAAGTGCGTTTTTTACACAAATATGTGTGTACATAGACAGTTTTATATTTTTATATAACAAATTTTAAATGTATTAAATGTATGTATTGTCTACATAGACACTATTTTTAATATAAACAATAATAATAATAACAATTATAATATTAACAGTACACATTAAACATTGTAAACGTTTAATAATAATAATATTTTATTAATAAATAGTTTATTAATGTGTGTGTGCACATGCACATTCACAAAAATTTATATTGGACTTTGAATTATAGAGAATATATAAGATATTGTATTTTTTTCTTTTTTAATTTACAGTTTAAACACTAATTTTAAAGTACTGCTGAAAATTATTACATGTAAGCTATCAGTTACACTCCCAGATGGATCAATTTCATCCCGTGGTATTCCCGAAACAGAAAATAAATAAATAAATAAATACATACATGCATAAAGCTCTTATGTGATCCTATGAACAGTTGTACACAAATGTAAAAAATCTACAGAGAGCCTTTGATGTCAACTTGTTTGTGCTTAACGAAGCTTTATATGAGCACTTGAGTTTGTAAATAAATGGAAATCAAAGCAGGAAGCTTGACCCTTTATGTGGGGACTTTCACTCATCCTCGTGTTCTGGGCCTGGTCAAGATGTGGCAGATGAAGTTTCCATATTCCTGCTCTAGCGTCTCTATTGCAGGTGGGTTTCAAAGACCCCATGCCACAGCCATACTATGGCATCCCGCCTCAGCAACAACAGGTGGGTGAGACGGGCTCTCTTTTCTTTTTTATGAGGTCTCTATTCTGTCTGGGAGGCAACATGAGACGTCAAACGTGCCCTTTGCACTAGCAATAAATAGAGGTGGAGCGAGCGAGGCAAGAGGCACCCACATACCGTTGGCTTTTGGGTCTATTTAGTTTTTTTTTTAAACCACAGAGTGATAAAATATTATCTACACTACAAATAGCCTGTGCCCACTATAAATGAAGTATTAGATGTGCTCAATATAGAATTACTACATAGAACTAAAGATTTCCTGAGATTCCGTGACATCTTCAGGAAAAGTGGTCGTCCAGTACTGATTCAGAACTCTGTCAAAGTTATTTACAATCTAATTTCTGGACTATTAAATGATTCATTTAAAATCAAACAAGACTTTTATTGTTAAATTGGTAACTTGAAAGTCACGGCTCATTTGTTTCATTCCATCTAAACATACAATCAGTTCTCAGATGCAGTCTGTTCTAAAGCTAGGACTAAACTCAGCTACATAAGCCATATTTTTAGGTCTGTTTTGGAGCTTCGAGCTGCTTCTGTGAGACAGCACTGGACTGCAAAGAAAGATATGAGTTATTACAGAGAGAGAGAAAAAAGGCAGACAGCCTCTACATCTCCGCCATCCATTTCATGGTGAAAAATAATAAAGTCACCAGTGCAGAGATACATATTCTGTCTGGGAGGCAACATGAGACGTCAAACGTGCCCTTTGCACTAGCAATAAATAGAGGTGGAGCGAGCGAGGCAAGAGGCACCCACATACCGTTGGCTTTTGGGTCTATTTAGTTTTTTTTTTAAACCACAGAGTGATAAAATATTATCTACACTACAAATAGCCTGTGCCCACTATAAATGAAGTATTAGATGTGCTCAATATAGAATTACTACATAGAACTAAAGATTTCCTGAGATTCCGTGACATCTTCAGGAAAAGTGGTCGTCCAGTACTGATTCAGAACTCTGTCAAAGTTATTTACAATCTAATTTCTGGACTATTAAATGATTCATTTAAAATCAAACAAGACTTTTATTGTTAAATTGGTAACTTGAAAGTCACGGCTCATTTGTTTCATTCCATCTAAACATACAATCAGTTCTCAGATGCAGTCTGTTCTAAAGCTAGGACTAAACTCAGCTACATAAGCCATATTTTTAGGTCTGTTTTGGAGCTTCGAGCTGCTTCTGTGAGACAGCACTGGACTGCAAAGAAAGATATGAGTTATTACAGAGAGAGAGAAAAAAGGCAGACAGCCTCTACATCTCCGCCATCCATTTCATGGTGAAAAATAATAAAGTCACCAGTGCAGAGATACAGCTCTGTCAGATGTTTGCCAGCATTTTGTGTGGAATGTGAAGCATTCTTTTTCTTTTCACAGTAATGAGGCAGCAGGCAGCAGAAAGCAATGTAATGGCCATTATGGAAGCCAACAAATGGCTTGAATTATTCTGAAATCTCCCTTATTAACACGTTGGGATGTCAGATGAGAAGTAGGGGCCAAGAAGCAAGAAAGTTAAAGGAGGAGGTGCTGTGGAAAGCGAGGGGACGTTTAGCTGCTAAATGACGGATACTTTACGCCCTTGCCACAAGACATCTCAGCACAGTCAGCCCATGGAAGGCTGAGTGAGCGTCCAAAGCTCAGGTAATCCCCTCCAATCTGGACGGAAAATCAAACCCTGCCCTGGAGAATTTCCACTCGGGAAGATGACAAAAAATAACCTGACCTGAAGATGGATCATTCTCTGAATGTCTCATACACACAGCGGTATACAGAAGAAAAAAAAAACAAATTGAGAAAAAGAAAACTGATATCCTAAAAAACACAACATGGAGGAATAAAAAGGCATTTTAATGAACTAATCTCTATAGTTACGGGAAGCTTCAATTTTTAAGCATGTTTACAGAAAAAGTAAAATAAATGTAAAAATAAATAACAGTGCAGTTGGAATTTCTGAGACTACAATGAAAATCTGGCAAACAAGAAATGGAAAAAATATAAAACTTTAAATTTTTAAGATGAAAAATAAAATAAAATTCCAGACATAAATTCAAATAGCCGGTAATATCATTTGTAATATATTTGTCTTTTCATATTTGATTAATTTAATAATTTCGTTTGTATTTTATATTTAAATGTATATATATATATATATATATATATATATA